>NC_140180.1:33464459-33756959 GCF_963971535.1 Notolepis coatsorum | reverse complement strand
AGCGGTAGGGGAGAGTTAATTGGCACAGGTGCAGCTCGTCTGGGTAATTAACTCTGTCTCTCCAATATCACACAGTGTGAGACTGCATGGGACTGAAGATGCACACGGACACACAGAGCAGAGGAGCTCGCTGGCAGTAAACAGCCGATCTGGGCTTTATGTTAGAAGTTTATTCTTTCTATGGTGGCTAGTTGGCGCAGCCGCAGTGGGCAAGGCGCTCGCCACCAACGCAGGAGATGCTGGGTTCGAGCCCAGCTCTCTGCGTTGTTACCAGCTTGGCTGGTCGTTCATACTAATACAATTGGCAGTATTAGGGGGTGGGAAGCTGGTGGGTGGGGATCGGACGTTGTGGACAGCGACTCCTACAGGTCGGTTGGTGCGCCTGCGCAGCAGAATCAGGAGGCGACGGGGGCGGCGTGTCCTTCCCACGCAGACCCTCGCCGTTGAGAGATTGCGCTGTTCAGGTGAAAAGATGCGACGGCTGACTCCTCGAGTACCGGAGGGGACATGTGATGCAAGGCTTCGTCCACATTGCAGCCGGCTTGTGGGAGGCATGGCCTAACAGCGTTCGAGACAGGTGAAGGATTTGGGGTGCTTTTTCAATGTATGTGATGTATAGATTGGGGGGAGTGACCACAGCTAAAACGGTGCCGGGTCAGAGAGGTCGAAGTGCATGCGGACGGTGGAAGCAGGAGACGGTGGTTCAGTAGAGCAGGGTGATTGTTGTGAGGCACACTGCCAGCGAGAGAATGTTTGTTGACATTCCTTGTAAGAACATCTGAGATAAGAGCGAGTGTCTCCCAGAGCAGGAGGGAGAGGGGTGACCTCTTTAATGCAACAGTGAATGAAACATTTAATGGTGTGAACGGTTATTAACGCAGTTGTCATGACAACGCGGCACATGACAACCAGAAAGGGGTGGGCTATCGTTGCTATGGCGAGGATCTATAAGTCGAACGGTGTTTCCGGGTGTAAGGCAGACTAGAATCTGACCAAGAGCTAGTAGGACTGAGATCACACAGAAGACACTCTCTCCTCTCATTGAGGGGGGGGGGAAGAATGCCACATCATCACTAGCTTCGGCTAACGCGAGGAGGGTTAGGCTAAAGACCAGGCCTGAACACTATCGGACTGAATAACAAAAGGACGATAGACGAACACACCGAAAGATCATTAGAATAGACTCTTCAAGGACGATACAATTTGATAACATCTGATAACATCTGATTATGAGGTTCTGTTTATAGCAATAAAACAACGCTTTTCCTCATAAGGTATTTCACTGTGTCGAAGTGTCGAATTCTTACGGAGGTGGAGAATTAGTATGGTTTATGGATTGCACTAACGGGGGAGATAGGATCTTATCAGCCAGTGTCGTAGACGTCAGGACCATTAAAAGTACACAACGCAGAGGAATTGGATGGAGAGCCAAGCAGACGAAGACGTGATACTGGCCAGTTTGATCAGGATCTTACACAGGGGAGGGTAGAATTGGACGATACGAAATTGAGGACGGGAGAGGACAGGACGGGATAAAGAAGTTTATTCTTTCTGTTCAAGTTTGACCAGTGGATGCAGTCGGGTAACCAGTATACATGACTGTGTGTGCAAAAAACAAGACCAAGTGGTTTCAAGCCTGTTACGTCCCAATGTCGTCTTCTTCTTTTGGCTTTCCGGCAGTCTAGACGCCCATCGGCATATTGCTGCCTCACACTGTTTGTGTTAGGTACTGCACAATACTGTGGCCGTACACCTTATGATGCAGGCCTGTGTCCACAAGAAACTCCATGACAGCTTTCACCCCTGCACTTTGCTGTTCCTCAGGTTTTAGTATATTCCTCAGTGAGATGCAAGGCATCCCTGCATCCAGTACTGCAGTGAACAGCACACTCCTCTTCGTTGTGTATTTGGCACATTCCATAATCACATGTTGCACAGTTTCTTCTGCCCCACATTCACACAGTCCATTTGCATGCTTCCCAATGTGAGGCAGTCCCCCTGCTAGTCAACAGTGTCCAAACCTCAACCTTGTCATTATCACCTGTTCCCTTCTGTTGTTCCCCAGAGTGACGTTCCCTCCCCTAACATAATTTTGTATGTTGTAATAAAACCTTCCTCTTTTTTCTCCCTCCCATTCCTTCTGTTACCTCCAGGTTATCTCCTGCTTTATTTTACTGCTGTATTCTGAGATCCCCAAGGCTATGCCCACATCCACCTCCTCCCTCCTCAGGGCCTCTTTGGCTGCCAAATCAGCAGCCTCGTTGCCCTCCACCCCCACATGGGCTGGAACTCATATGAACCCCACTTCGATCCCGCCGGTTCTACTCTATAAAGTGCAGTTAGCAGTTCGCAGATGAGATCCGGCCTAACACCTGACCTCCCACCCTGCAGAGCCATCAGCACAGCCGCAGAGTCAGAGCAGATAAGCACCTGCTGCGGCCTCACTTCTTCCACCCAATTTATTGCCCATAATAAGGCCACTACTTCCGATGTGAAAACTGACACCCCATTTGACAGCCGTCTGCTCCGGGTGACCCGCAGGGCGGGAATGTGGACTGAGAACCCCACTCTTTTACTGTTTGGGTCCATGGACCCATCTGTGTAAATCTGTAAGTGGCCTGCCCTGTTCTCCTGCATCCTCTCCCTCACCAAATCCTCTGGGTCTCCTCTACCATTCTCCCTCATTCTCTCAGATAGTTTAAGGTCCACCTCCACTTTTGGTAGCAGCCATGGTGGGACAGCAGGTCATACCATTGTAGTCCCCATTCCCAGCACTCCTCCAGCCTGCCTGGGTGGACTTGTTCATGACTATATAGTGTAAGGCTAGCTTTCTTCTCCTTAACGCTAGTGGTGTCTCTCCCATCTCCACCAGCAAGGCTGGGATTGGAGTTGAGCAAAAAGCCCCGCTACACACTCTCAAAGCCTTTGCCTGTACCCTATCCAGTTTTGCCAGGTTGGTTTTGGCTGCAGCTCCATTATGCCAAGCACCCATAGTCTAAGGCTGAGCGGATCATGGCTCTGTATATCATTAACTGTGTGTCTCTGTCTGCTCCCCATGTGCTTCCAGCAAGGCATCGCATAACACTTCTCACATTTAGTCACAGTTCTTTCTATATGCTTTCTCCATGTTACTCTCTCTTCAAAAATAACTCCTAGAAACTTAAATTACGTGTCTCTCGAATGGCTTGCCATACATAGAGAGCCCCAGATTTCCAGTCTTTCTTTTATTAGTGAAAATACATCCCAATGTATTTGCTTCCCCAGTGTTTGTTTTGTCTCCATTTTGTTTCCTCCCTTCAGTCAGAACCTGTCCTCCACCATTGGTCGCTGCCATTCCTGCCCCTCCATTGGTGGACTACTATGCAGCACATCACAATTGGTGGATGGGTTTCAGGATTCCTGCACCCAATCCTGAACCATCACACCCTGTTTTAAGCCTGGCTGCTCAGTTCATTCACTCTCTCTCTGGCATGAGGCTAGGCCTGTTTCTATATTTTGGTGCCTTTGTGTAATTGCCATGTGCTCAGGTCGTTGAGCAATTGTTTTTACCACTGTTAGTGGCCATAGAGAGCTTGAATAATGATACGTACATTGTATCCTTATAGTTATATATTGTTTTGCTATACTTGTAATTTGCAGTAGTTTGCTGTCCTGCCATATATATATATTTACATGTCCTGTATTATATGACTAATGTGTGTTATTTTCTCCTTTTCAGGAAGCATTGGGTATTGTTTTCTCCTGTTTTTGTTAGGTAAGGGTATGGAATGTAATACATTTTTACCATAGATTAGGTTTGTTTGTTTTGGAGAATAGTGGTAGTTAGTAGTTTGTTTGTTGTTTTGGCCTTGTTTCACTCTTGAGTTACCTGTGCTTCCTTGTATGTCAATAAATATAATTTTTGTTTACAAACCTGGTCATCCTTTCCATCAACCAATGTTTATGTTACTGCCCTGTTACCCTCAGACCTCAGCCTCTGAGAGTACTGTATTGGTCTGAAGCCAGGGGGTGTAGCACCCACAATTCTGCTTTGTCCCGCCCACCGTACTGCACACCATGGCTAAAGCAACGTATGGCGGGAGTCGAGGGATAAATACAGGCTTTTATGGAACACAGATCATCATCTGATCGTCAGCTGACACGTTGGCAGGTGTAAGGTTAGTGCTCCTCCCCACCGCTCCCTGAGCTTTCCATAGTGGTGGCTATGAAATATGGTCGGCGGTAAATTGAGATTCATCAGGCACGGCTGCCTTGCTCACTGAAATCTATATTCAATTCTGGAGCATCTGTCATGCTAGTGGCAGGCTAAATCGCTCTCTCTCGCTCTCTCTCTCTTGCTCTCTCTCGAAAAACCATAGGCAATTCTCCAATGGGTATCGTGGGAGACAACAACACCAGTAAATGTTGATTGCAGCTCAATCTTAGTTTTCCTTCTTTACATTAGGTACCGATTGATGTGTTCCTATAATAACTTTATTTATATAGCACCATTCATACAGATTGCAGCTCAAACTGCTACAGAATAAAAGGATACAAAAAAATGTAAAGTGATAAAAAATGGTAATAAAACAATTAGATAAGATGGTAAAACATGGCTAAAGACACACAGTAAGACAATAACATGAGACTATAAAAATTACATACAATTATTTTAAATGTGCCGACCGAGTCTGCTGTCCTAATGACCTGTGAGAGACAGTGTGGTCGCGTGGGTAAAATAACAGAGGATGCCAAAAAGAAAAATTATTAAAAAAAAATGTATTAATACATTTTTTCTTAATAAATCTTTTTCATATTTAAGCCAAATAATATATATAATATATTTCTCCCTCCCTCGCTCTCTCTCTCCCTCTCTTTCTGAATATTACACACACACACACACACACACACACACACACACACACACACACACACACACACACACACACACACACACACACACACACACACACACACACACACACACAGTGGTTGCCTGACAGTGGTTGCCTGCAGGAGGTCTGGTTTGATTATGAATCAGAGAGAGAGAGAGGGACAGAGAGATAGAGAGAGATCATTTAGGTTCTAGGTTGAAATTAATGAATGGCCTGATGTCGGAGCGTTTCAGCGTCTTGCAAGATATTGCTGACATGGCACAGTAGCCTATGGCTCGGCCCATCAAACACAAGCAGACCAATACAGTATGACTCGGCGAGTCGGCGCCGCCCCATCAAACAATAACACAGTATGATATGACACACACACACACACACACACACACACACACACACACACACACACACACACACACACACACACACACACACACACACACACACACACAGCTGCATCACATATGAAAAGTTATTAGGTAATTAGGTACTCACCATTGTTGCAGCTGACGCACCTTGGTCCAAATTAAGTAAAGTAAAGCAACTCGTCCACAAAGTTCTCCAAGTCCTGTGGGTATTCTCCTAAACTTTTCTGCAGCTGAGCGAATTTCAGGTCTCCTCAATGAATTAATCCGAAAGAGGAATCCAAATTTCAATCAATCAAACAATGCTGTTTGTTTAGACATTAAGACTCACATAACGTTAGCTAGCTATCTCCGGGGTTCCCTCCAGCCTAAACGTATTGTTGTTTTGATTCGAATGTGGCCGCAAGGCGTGTATATTTTCCCCAATGCAGTTTCACTTCCGCGTTCGGTTTACGCGGCCGCGAGGCCGAGGCGATGACGTCGTCACGTTTAGCTTTTAATGTGATTTGATTGGTCAATCGGTGGAAACGTTCTGGACTGGCCCGCCTCCAGAGCGGCAAATTTGAAGACGCTAGACTACTTGGCTGTCAGACTGCCCCGTGTTAAGGCGTGGGAACCCCTTTTATTAAGCTCGAATCTTATTGGCTAATAATTGGTTGTGGAGTCCACAATGAACCACAATGTGGACGCTAGAAAAAGACACCTCCCCCCTCTGCAAATGTTCTCTATTCTGCCTGAGCTGCAGTGACTGCCAGGCCCTGTCTCAGTGAGTCTGACAGAGTGTTAGAGAGAGTGAGAAAGAGAAGAGGGAGAAAAAATATATATATATAACACAGAGATGAAAAATTATGATTTTTTTAATTATTATTGTAAACTATATTCATTTTTTATTTTTTTTTTCATTTTGTTACTGTTCATATTTTTGGGGAAGCCTGGCTTCCCTTGGCTTCCAGGAATATTCGCCACTGGTGAGAGAGTGTTCCAACGTTTTCGGGCGTAGTAGCTGAAAGCACTCTCACATTTTAATTTTTTTTTTTACAATGGGTACATTAGGAGGGGAAGATACTCCAGTCCTTCTACTCTGGGGCTGTGGAGAGCATCCTGTCTGGGAACATCACTGCCTGGTTTGGCAACTGCACTGCCCAGGACAGGAAGGCTCTACACTCAGAGAGTAGTGCGTTCAGCAGAGCGTACTACGGGTATTGCACTACCACCACCCCTGCAGGACTTCTACAACAGGAGGTGCAAATCCAGAGCCTGCAGAATAATGAAGGACCCCCACCACCCGAACAATAGCCTGTTCAAGCTGCTGCGGTCAGGCAAGCACCTCTGCACATATGCAGCAAGAACAGAGAGACTCAGACTCAGCTTCTCTCCACACACAAGCACACATGAACACACACACACACGCACGCACGCACACACACACACACACACACACACACACACACACACACACACACACACACACACACACACACACACACACACACACACACACACACACACACACCACACATCCCCCACTTGCACTCTCTCACACACAATACAAAAAAAGGTCACTTCAAGAAACATACTGTAACTGTATATTATTGTATATAGTACTTTACCTCAATTATTAAGCTTAGCATTGTTTTGTATTTTATTACTTTTTACCATGTCTATTTTATTATCCATTCAATTTTATTATTTGTATTTTTGCACAATCAAGGCAGGCATGACCACCTTCATTTCACTACATGTCTGTCTATGTATGTGACAAATAAATCTCTTGAATCTTGAAGAATAAAGATAAATTAATCAAATAAGTATAAATGAATATAGTTAGAATTGTTCAAAGCAAACCTCATCCTAACCACTGAAGATCAAAGGCACCATGAGCGGCACCATGTTAATAGGCACTGCTGTTAACACCAGACACGTCCAATAAAATCCACGTCAAGTGTATTTTCTCTGCTTGCCTGACACGGACTCCATGGAAAAACACTGGGAGATTCACTCACAGCGACCTCAGAATTCTCCAGAACCTGTTTGATACCCACACAGTTTAAAACCTGACAATCTTTCTTCCCGTATACCCACACAGTTTAAAACCTGACAGTCTTTCTTCCTGTTTGATACCCACACAGTTTAATACAACAATACAATATCTCTCATTTGCAATACAATAATCACAGTGTGGATGTAGTGAGTGCAAAGTGATGCATTAAAATAGCAGCATAAACAACAATAAAACAGCTCTCATTTACAATACGATTATAACAGTGTGGATGTAATGAGTGTAAAGTTACATAATGTATTAAAAGGCTATGGTGAAGAGATATAATATATATATACGGAAAAAGTCAACAAAACCTTCCCAATAAGCTTCATTACATGCAGATTTATCAGGTATATTCCTGCTTTTGGTTTGGTTTACATTCAAACCTCAAACAAACTGCTACAGGACATGGACAGCAACCCAGCCATCAACCACTGGATCCTCAATTTCCTCAGCAAAAGAACCCAAACAGTCAAGGTAAACAATAAATCATCTCGCCCTCTGACCCTCAGCACTGGGACCCCCAGGGCTGTGTCCTTTCCCCTTGGCTCTTCTCCCTCTACAGTACACCAACCAGTTCACCCCCCTGAGCAGTTCAGTCAAGGCCTTCAAATACGCCGACGACACCACCATCCTGGGCCTCATCTCCAACAACGATGAGTTTACCGGCAGGAGGTGGACAGAGCAGTGAGGTGGTGCTCAACCAACAACCTCCTGCTCAACACCTCCAAAACCATGGAAATTGCCAGACTTCAGGACTTCATCCATAATCCCAATAACCTTCTCAGACCAACCCATAACCCTAACGGAATCATTGAAGTTCCTCGGCACCCACATCAGCAATAAATTCAAATGGGACATTAACACTTTCTCCGCCAATAACGTCATACAACGGGTTTCAAGTTCATGCAAATTCTGCCAGATCACGGCGTACAACGTTATTCTGATCATATTTCATATTTTCGCCATGGTATTCATATTTCACTCACAGAGCCTTGGCTGATGCTGTGGAACTCAGCACAACTCTGCAACGCTTCAATACTGCCACCTGGTGGATGATCGGCGAGTTGCCAAACCGGATATGCCTGTTGGAGCTCGGTGCGTCTCCCAAATCCGTCCGGCCATTCGTATATCGTCGCGGGACTCAAGACACACACCGTGGATGGATCGTTGCCATAACTCAATAATCCACATGATTTGGGCGTGTATTAGTATTATACAAACCTGAAATGGATCGCCTCGATCCCCATCACATAACTGGGATCTGTTTGCTCCAGTATCATCGCCCAACGGTTAGAGTAGGCTGCCGTGAGTTTCAGCATTTTTGTTTATTATTATCACCCATACTACATAAATCATTTAACGACGATATCACGGAATTATAAACGACCCCCCCCCCCCCCCTCCGTTCACCCGTGCATGATCAGTCATAACGTTTAGGACCATGTACCGTTGACATTTTTAATATAGTGTGTATCGGCAACAAATGGCATTTGATAATGTATATATGCATTTATGCCTATATCTCACGTTCTAGGATTTACTGCAGAAAACGATAAAAACATATTTATATTCTAGACGGTATTTTTGTATGAATGTGTGAATGAAAAAGTAAAACGTTCCTACATCCTGAACGATAGATAATCGATGTTGAATGGGCCATAGTAATGTCAATTTAGCAATACAATTAAAAAAGTTATAGCCCTGCAAAGAAGGTGAACATCTCCATAGGCTTAGACTGGTGGCAGTGATCAAACATTGATGGATATAAGCGTGGCAGAGAAAGTGTTAACACCACTGCCATCATCAAGAAGGCCCAGCAGCGCCTGTACTTCTTCAGGCAACTGAGGAAGTACAGAGTCCAACAACGCCTGCTGGTTAAATTCTACACCACCATAATTCAAAGCATCCTCACCTCATCCATCACAGTCTGGTACGGTTCCACTGACCAACATACCAAACACAAACTCCAACGCATCACCAAGGGGCGACAGGGGCGACAGTGGCTCAGGATGTAGAGCAGTCGTCTGGCAATCCGGAGGTTCCCGGTTCGATTCCCGCTCCTCCTGGGCAGCGTGTCGATGTGTCCTTGAGCAAGACACTTAACCCCTATTTGCTCCCGATGAGCAGGTTGGCACCTTGCATGGTTGCCTCCGCCGTCGGTGTGTGAATGTGTGCGTGAATGTGCGAGTGAATGGGTAAAATGTGAGTAACAAATTGTAAAGCGCTTTGGATAAAAGCGCTATATAAAAAAGCAGCCATTTGCCATTTGCCATTACCAAGACAGCCTCCAAAATTATTGGCTGCCCCCTCCCCTCTCTGGACTCCATCTACCTACTTTGATCCAACAATGATTTCACATCGATCGCAACGATCAATGTATGTAGTATTCAAAACGTATGCCGTTGCTGACGAGCATCAAAAAACGACCCCCCCCACCCTTGATGCATTCATGATGAAACATAATGCCTATTATATACCTTTGATTTTGAAATAGTAACATGTCAAGGCGAGCAACACGAACGACTTTAGCAAAATTCACATAGCGCTCCATAACTCAGCTTTCAGGAATTAGCCCGGATCACTCTGTAACTATACAATATTCACCACGGGATAACATGCAAACGAATACATGAACAAATTTACTCTTTTTTACATGTTGGACGAGAGATAGTGACTGTCAAATGAGCCATAGTATTGTCTCCATAGCTATAATATAGAATATAGATATAGCTCTACAAACATTGTGACGCACAGTGAAAATGCCTATCTTTTAAAGCGTGGCACATTAACTACAGGATGAGGATAATAGCTGGCGCTCAAAGTGTTAAACACCCTGGCCCGCCCTTCCTTGCACAGACGCGCACGCATCCGACACTGACTGACACTGTTATATGTGACTGTCCTGTATGTATTTACGTATTTATTGTGGTGATTGGGAGGGGGGCGTATGATGTTTGATGTTTTATGTTGATGTCCCAGTACTATTTAACATGCTGTACCGAAACCAACCATCGTTGTGTGGCATTAGTCTGGGCTGTTGGGCTCCTCCTCCCTAGGAATTAATTTTTTTTTACATAATATGAAACTACAGGTTCATACCTTCAAAATAAACCATCAATTATAAAATTCGAGCCGATAGTTTTCAATCAATGTCCTATGAAACATTCTGGTAACATTCTAACTAAATCTCAGTACAGGGCTTTGAAAGGAAGACTATTCAGCTATTTGATGAAAGGACTACACTCCCAGAATTCAATGTGATCAATGTCAATGTGACAAATTCACACCTGATCAAAGGCCCAGCTTCCAGTCTGTCGTTCCTTTGTTATTCCAATGACTGGACCCAAGAGGCCTAGAGTGACACACACAAACTATAGGGCTTTAGATAGAAATGTACCTGTAATGCACAAGATATATATATATGTATATATATATATATATATATATATATATATATATATATATATATATATATATATATATATATATATATATATATATATATATAAAGAGACTGGGCACATAGTGAGCACACACATATAGACAAACATGCAGTACACACACACACACACACACACACACACACACACACACACACACACACACACACACACACACACACACACACACACACACACACACACACACACACACTATATAGATTATATAGATATATAATGAGCACATGGGCCGTTTCTTCACCATATGTACAGATAGATATAGTAACTAGTAGTAAGAGTAGACAAGGGATATGTACAGATATAAATATAGTAACTAGAAAGAGTAGGCTAGGGATAGAAAGCTATGGGATATGTACAGATATAGTAACTAGAAAGAGTAGGTAAGGGATATGTACAGATAGATATAATAACTAGTAGTAAGAGTAGGTAAGGGATATGTACAGTGATAGTAACTAAAGAGTAGGTAAGGGATATGTACAGTTAGATATAGTAACTAGTAGTAAGAGTAGGTAAGGATATTGTACAGATATAGTAACTAGAAAGAGTAGGCTAGGGATATGTACAGATATAGTAACTAAGAGTAGGTAAGGGATATGTACAGATAGATATAGTAACTAGTAGTAAGAGTAGGTAAGGGATATGTACATGTGCATGTGATGTCTTGGGCATTATCACGTTAGCCTAGCTTAGCACAATAAATGGAACCGGACAGTGCCGGTTAGCTAGGCTAATAACAAAGCCAGATAGCTTTCTACTGAATGGATAGAGACACACACACACACAGCCAGCATGTAGGTGTTATTTATTTCTAGCGTCATTCATTCATTGACCCGTTCTGTAGAAAGCTATCTGGCTGACTTCTCCAAAGTCCTTATTATTATTAGCCTAGCTTAGCACAATGAATGGAAGCGGACAGTGCAGGTTAGCTAGGCGACGTCATCGTTGGATTCACTCTCGCTTTCGCTCGCCGGCTCAGTCTTCATTGAGACAGAGACAAAATAATAATAATAATGGCCTAATATCTGTCCTCTTCGCCGTGAACACAGAATTCTCCAATACGATTGATAGCTGCTGCCAATGCTAATGCTGTGTAATGCTGTAGCACTTTGAGATTTTCACAAATATAAAGTGCGGTACAAATTGAATTTATTATTATTATTATTATTGATAGCTTTTCAGCTCAGAGCTCAGTCAGTGTTTACTTATGGAGATCACCGTCAGTGATCACCGACACTTAACTCAGCCCCTCCCCTCGACATTGTAGTTCTTCATACTATTGCGGGGAAAAACAGCCTTACAATATAATAACAATTAACGTATTTACAAGTCGTATTCAGTTTTGCAAATAAGGAGACATATATATAACATCTCAAAGCACTCAAAAATGCCATTTTTCAATTTTTACCGATTTCTGAAATGCGTGACTTGCGTGACCAATGTCCACTGTATTGGCCTATTGTGCACCTTTGACCAAAAAAATACATTTATTATGATAAAAAAAAGATATACATTTAAATTTCTCCATGCGTCAATGGGTTAATAAGAGGACAAAAACAATAAAAATTCAAATATTTGACATTGAATTGGTGTCCCCATTATTGTGGGACACTTATTGAAGACATAAATTCTGCTTCTACTGCCAGTCTGTTTCATGGGTAAAGAGTCCTAACCAGTGGGTTAAGCAAATCAAAAGCAGTTGCTGTAGCAAAAGACACATTCTGCAATAAGCCCTAAATTCAGAGCAGAGCAGTATCCTAATGACTTTTATGCTTCCGGCGATAAGGTGTTTTCCAAATTCTGTCAACATTCCGTGGACTGGACCCACAAAAACATGTGCAACACTATTGTGATTAAATAGCTAACGTTACAGTACATAGGACTATAGATGGAAATGATAGCTTCTTGCTAAATCTGGTGCACCCATCCATTTGTTTAATGCAAACGATTGTCATTACACACTGTCCTTTATAAACTAAATAAACTTAAATAGCCATGTAACGTTACAGTACATAGGACTATATATGGAAATGATAGCTTCTAGCTAAATCTAGTGCACCCATCCATTTGTTTAACAAACGATTGCCATTACACACTGTCCTTTATAAACTAAATAAACTTAAATAGCTATGTAACGTTACAGTACATAGGACTATAGATGGAAATGATAGCTTATAGCTAAATCTGGTGCACCCATCCATTTGTTTAATGCAAATGATTGTCAGTACACACTGTCCATTATAAACGAAATAAACTAAACTAAAGGTGCCTAAATTATGCATTACTATATTTCATCACAATATAATAGATATAGCTAGGCTACTGACATTGTCATTGTGATAATGTCAGTAGTAGCTAGCTGTATCTATTGTTTACACTTGAAATGTGTATTTTTATTTTGTGTGCATTTTTATTTTGTCACAGTATTATTTGAAAAATATTGTGTAAAATTGAACTGTATTTCTGAGTTGCAGCACTTAAAAACATTAAATGGACTGTTATATCTTATTCAATTGTGGACATTTATTCATTCCCACTTATTAGACACTATTTCTGATGGTAAAATGAGCATAAAAAGCTAAATACAGAATTTTGAAACATTAAAACGGAAAAAACTGAATTTGGGAAAAAGAGAAGCGGGCTTGTGACTGGAATGTTGCCAATTCAATTCCACAGAAAATGCGGGTAAAATATGGGTGGAGAAGTGAATGAATAACGCTCTTCCACCTCCCTCAATAGCCACTGTTGAAGTTTTGAGCAAGGCACTTAGACTGCCATTGCTCCAGTGGAGGGGGTCAAGGATCTACCTTGCCGGTCACATTCTTCCCTCAGAAAGGATCAGAGAGGTGCACTGAACCACACGACCTTGAGGCTGAACTGGAGGCTTTAGATGACACAGTAAACGAGTGACAAACAGCCCGTTGACCTTCTCTGCTTTAGTTCCCCATCACGCCTGGCTTCTTTCCCCTCATGTCAATCACCCATTGGCTTTTGCTTTGACCTCTCTTTCAGATTAGTGGATGTTGTGGTGACTGAACTGCACTTCAGTGAAATCCCAAAATAATCTTGTTAGAGAGTAGATAGATACGGCTAAAGGATGTCATACAATGCTCTTCAACGGTGCCACTATCAAGTCTGAGTCGAGGAAAATTATGGTAGTGGGCCTGTTAGTAGCTCTGTTGAATCCAAACATTCTTTGTTCTTCTAATCGTTTTTCATAACACAGTTTGCTTCACCGCGGCAATTCTCCAAATGTACCGACACTTTTTGTTGTATATGTCACTCTGTTTGGGTCGTATCACACACACCACATTGTAACACAAACGCTCAACAATAGGAGGCAGTTGAAGGTTCTAAGGGTGTTTAATAAAGACAAAAATATCACAGTAATGGAACTGGAGAACGTGAATGCAAAAAGGACCAAAATAGTTATGCACTGGTGGGCATCAAAAACAAACAAGGGGGCAGGAGGAGTGTTACAGTTTGTTGTATGCATCCGAAATGGCCTCCATCTTTAAGACTTGTCGCCATGCTGCCACCGGCCATGGGACATATAGATAATGGCTCCAGTAAAACTTTTTATTAGCTCATGATGGACAGTGAGCCATGGAAGCTCCTCATTTGGTCCTGAATCCAGGTAAGTGACGATCAATAGCCATGCTTCATGTGTTTTATGTCCACCTCCAAACACTCGCTTTATCCCCATTTTATTATGCCAGATTTTCAAGCCACAAAAAAGTGTAGTTGTTTCTTCAGGCTGGTAATTATAACTGTTAGGTAACTGCTTCCAATGGCCGTTTGGCGATAACCCATTTGTGTGATATTATGGATCATAAAATGCATGAAACAGAGATGGTCGTAGCGGTTGAGATCCCACACCCCAAGCGTCATATGTTTCACTGCTTGCTGAGTATCAAATCCCACCGGCACCTTCTCTCCTGTCCCGAGTCTCTGCCTCTGTCTATTGGGGATATTTAATGACGAGATAGCCTCGTGCGTCCGTTTTCCAGTAGCATGAGCTAACTTCACGTTTCCATACAGTTTACAACTCACAGATGAAATCAGGATTTATTTTCATATCCCGGACTCGAGCCCCCAATGTATACCTTTTCCTGTATTAATCTGAACCGTAGTAGAGTACAGGGGAGAGTTCTCCCAACACTCCCGGGCCGAAGTGCCGGTCATGTAACGTGCTTGTTATAACTAGCCGGACTATGGGGTAATTCCCTCTGTAAGGTGGTGACAGTAAACACTCAGTTCTCTCAAGGACTGGGCATTTATTTCCGTTTGCAGCTCTCTATTCTAAATGTTATTGACTAACGTTAAAATAGTGTTATAATAACGTTAAATGTTCGCTCAAATAACGTTAGTTTTAAGTTGGAGAAGGGCATATATCCCACAACGAATCACTCTTAAAGGAGCAGGCAACACCCTAATCTACTTTTATCACATTTCAGAGCGTTGAGGGACAAATGGATAGATTATCAAACATGTTTAAAATAGTTTTGGGACTCCTACGACCTTAGAATTTTTTTCTAATCACGATCGCGGGTAAACCCGCATATCTTAATAATAAAAAAAATATATACAGGTATATACAAAAATAATAATAATAAAAAAATAAAAACCTGCTTCTCTTCGTACACGAGGACACATATACTATCGATAATCTAGCGTTTATTTGAAAACTATTCATAAATCAGCCGAAAAATTACAACGTGTTTTGTGTATTACACTAAAGGGCTATTATCGTGTCTTTCTCTGGAATAGACCTGTCTCAAACCCTGCCTTCTTTTCTTGATCCTCCAATCACAGCTGTCGCTTACCTCGGACTTCCTCGTACAAACAAAGTTTGTCCGAGGTAAGCGACAGCTGTGATTGGAGGATCAAGAAAAGGGGCAGGGTTTGAGACAGGTCTATTCTCCAAAACTATACTCGTATTCAAAACGGTATAAAACGGAAATGTACAGATGAAAAAACAATCCGTTTCGTACATGTTGACTGCAAGCAAGTCATTGATAAGCGACGGGTGTATTAGACCCATAGCCATAATTTAAGATATAGTTTAAGCGTTCGCAAATATCCCCGTCCTCCTATTGAGTAAAGCGCTGGCATACAAGCCCTAATTTGGTCATATGGGCGTGGCTCTGAATGAGACCTTAATGTAGACCTTTTTTTATTTGTATGTCAGCTCTTTGACTGCCAGAGTGGAGTGGACTCAACCTTGATGACTTGGACTCGGACTAGGGTAATGGGGACTCGACTTGGGCTCTTCTTTGGTGACTCGGACTTGAACACTGGGGACTCGAGACTTAGTGACTCGACTACAACACAGGATAGTTGAGTTCAGTGAGAGAAAACCCTCCAAACGATGATGTCACTGAGATGTAAAAGTTCTCCACTGACAATGAATGGGGCTCTAACTTTGTGAGGCCATACAATGTTCATGTGAGCTCTTATACCCTAACATTGCTAGAAGGTCTGGAACCGCATGCAAAACTTAATTTCGGTGCAAGAGCTCACACAACAAAAGATTTTGCCTCATAAAGTAGTGCCCCATGCATTGCCTATGAAGCAGCCCCAGGCTTTACAGTACATCCCAGTTTGAAGGGTTCTCCCTCTGATTTAAGAGAGGTGCACAAACTGCACATTCACAAAAACAGGAAGAACATATCGATGGCCGAAGAGCAAAACCTCCTTTCTGAAAAAAATATAAATAAAAATTTAACTTTGAATCTGTTTGTAAACATTTGATAGATACACCAACATAGCTGCACTGATGCAGAGCCATAATGCAGGTCAATGGAATGGTGTGGGTGAGACAGTAGAGAGTAAAGAAGAGGGAGACAGTCAGATACACTATGCAGTGGTGAGCAAATTAGGCTATGGTTAGACTAGTGTATTCCTGGCGTTTTTTTATACGTTTTTGACGACGTTTCATGTCCTACAGTATCTACACAGAAATGCGTTTTTTGGCGTTTTTTTGTGGATACGGCTGAAACGCAAAATTGTGTTTGCGTTTGGAGATACGCAAAAAAAACGCTTCGACAACAGCGTGTAGTCAGCACGGAGCAGTTGTTGCGAAAACGCCCATGCGCAGTAGATACCGTCTGCGTGCCCTTCCTGTGTACAGTGTGTGTGTTTGGGACAGAGCTCCGTGTCCCAAATAGCTTCAGCTACCATGTGTTGTCAAGTTATTGTTATAAGGACCCCAGTCCAAGCTACAACAGTCTGCATTCCCTTAACAATTGTTTGTATTGAGCCGTATTGTATTGTACCCATATGCAATATGTTAAATAAAGTTTACATCCATTCATTCTGCTAGCATTACCGATTGCATGAGCAGCTGGCTAACGTGAGCTATCAGGATTCAGACCCTGTTAGCTCAGAGTTCCTCTTTCAACTTAAGAAGCATTAAACAAAATGGCCCAGTCATCTATTCACCTTTGTTTAATACACACAGCGTTGTCTCTAATGTTATCTAACTACTGATAGCTCGCGATATCATCAGTTTTGATGCTGTCTAAGTAGCGTGAGCTAACGTTAGCTTCTAGCCACAATGCTATATTGTTATAATGGCATACTCCATTGACGTTAGCATGCAGCTAACAATGCTACAATGCTACCGATCGTTTTTTAGCCTAAACTATCCGCTCTTGGTGGTCACTTGTGTTGATGTTAGTTTTGTTTCATCAACAAATGACAGGCAGAACACACAGTGAATGTATCCGTTTTGTTTATTGCACTTTTATTAGGCTTTGCTGAAAAATTATTGCTGCATTGAGTAAAGCAAGATGGTGGCGCGGCATAGGCGCCTGCCTTATTGACATTTTCTTTTGCTGGAGCTTCCACCAGGAAGTGTATTGGCACATTCGTTCTGATTGGTTGAAATTGCCTTCATGTTTGCCACCTACTGCCACCTACTGCTTTGGCAGTGTACTACATCAGTGTGCTTGGCTGACAAAAACGAAAAAAAAACGAAAGTGTGACTCGAGGCGCATGACGTCGCGGCGATACGCGGCGATACGTATAAGAAAACAATACGAAGATGATACGAAAGGTGTAACCTCAGCCTTAGAGAGAGACACAGAGAGACACAGAGAGAAAGAGATACTGTGTGTGTGTGTGTGGGGGGGGGGGGTTGTGGAATAGGAAATTAAAATTGAAAGTATGATGACAGATCATTTAAAATTGTTTAATGACACATAATTAAACCATTCTTGTTACACTACATGCTATTACTACCCCATTGAGATTTAATTTGTAGATATGTTCATGTCTCTATAACCAAATAATTTAAGACTCATGCTTGTGTGTGTGTGTGTGTGTGTGTGTGTGTGTGTGTGTGTGTGTTATTTGTGAGCTATTTATAGTGTGATGGTTAAGGTTAGGGTTAGTTACAGAATGCATGTCAATTTCACATGTGTGTGTGTGGCTTTTATGCTACATAACCTCCTGGTTGTTGACAAAAGAACATGTTGTTGGTGAGGTGGCTGTTTCTACCTGGAGCACCTTTTGAAATCAGTGCAGTGAGGGCAGTTGCCTCAGATATGGAGATTATTCTAACATCAGCGAGGAGAAGGTAAT
Organism: Notolepis coatsorum; assembly: GCF_963971535.1. Taxonomy (NCBI): domain Eukaryota; kingdom Metazoa; phylum Chordata; class Actinopteri; order Aulopiformes; family Paralepididae; genus Notolepis; species Notolepis coatsorum. The sequence continues at coordinate 33,738,634 of NC_140180.1, read as the reverse complement.
CAAGCTATCCATTAAAGGCAGCGATCAATTATATATATAATCAATTAGATAAAAAAGTATTAACTGCTGTGCTTGCTAACTGTTACGACCCTGGCTCAGAGGGAAGCAACATAAAGGGGACACAGACACCAACGGTCAAGTTTAAACCAAAAGGTTATATTTATTACTATAACTAGCACAAACAAAAGGTCAATGTGGTGGAAGGGAGGCAGACACAGCTCCCGTCTTCCAGCAGTAGTGTGTCAGCATGTGTGAGCGGGGGAGGGCCTTTGAGCCCTGACAGGCAGCTGTTCAATTAGCAGCAATCAGCTGCAACACAGGACACAGGATTAACAAAAAGCATGGTACATAACACTAAGGCATGGGATAGGTCAAATAATGTCTCCAGCAATAATCCCGTGTGAGGAGGGGTACAACAACTGAAATACTTGAGTATTAATAGTAGGGATGCTCGATATTGGCTTTTTTACCGATACCGATATACCGATATTGTCCAACTCTTAATTTCCGATACCGATATCAACCGATATCACATTTTAATGCCGATATCGGCCGATAATATCGGTAGGCCGATAATATCGGACATAATTTCTATAGAAATGTAAAAAAAAAAAAAAAAAAAAAAAAACGATATTTTCAGATATCACATTTTAATGCCGATATCGTCCGATAATATCGGTAGGCCGATAATATCGGACATCCCTAATTAATAGCTCTTTTACAGATAACTTGTGTACTCTGAAACATCATAACATGTTTGGAAACATTGTGAACGTATTTTTTTTACATTTCATTTCAACCTTTATTTAAAATGGTACATTTCTGAGGTTTCCCTCATTAGTTAGTTAGTTAGTTAGTCAGACACTGGTCAGAAATCATACGTTTAAACATTCCAAGAGAAGAGAGAACTTTCAACTTCAGAGAGAGAGGACATTCCATGAGTTAGAGGCATCATAGGAAAAAGCTGATTTCCCCTAGATTAGAACATACTGGAGGAACCATAAAAACCATCCAGTCATTAGATCAGAACATACTGGAGGAACCATACAAACCATCCAGTCATTAGATCAGAACATACTTGAGGGACCCTATGAACCATCCAGTCATTAGATCAGAACATACCTGAGGAACCCTATGAACCACCCAGTCATTAGATCAGAACATACCTGAGGAACCCTATGAACCATCCAGTCATTAGATCAGAACATACCTGAGGGACCCTAAGAACCATCCAGTCATTCGAATAGGTTCCAATATTCCATTATAACAGTAAAGAGATATAAAAAGATTGCTTTCCAATAAGGGCTTTAAAAATAAACAAATACCAGTGTTTGTTGCGCCTTTCTGCAAGAGAAGGCCAACCCACCCTATCATTCAGGACATGAGGGTGAGTATCATATCTGTCACCAGTAATACATCTAAGAGCTGAGTGATATACTGTATAGAGTCCAGAGGTTTAAGGTTTAATAGTTGATGCCGCAGCATGCCTATAGATTACATCACCAAGTTGATTCTGCACATGACATAAGAGTTTGCAGACTGTACTGTGTGGTGTAAACTATCGAGCACATATCATTAACTCATTCCGGGCCAACAGTGCCCTCTGCTGATGGCCCTTCCGTGCCAACGCTATATCCAATGGAGAATAGGACTTATTTGCGAGTGCATAAAACATATCAAATATAATAGCAATAGATCTAAATAACACAGTGATCGTCAATGAGTTGCTTCCAGTCAACATGTAAGAAACGGATTGTTTTTTCATCTGTACATTTCCGTTTTATACCGTTTTGAATACGAGTATAGTTTTGGAGATTTCTAGTAATTCCAGAGAAAGACACGATAATAGCCCTTTAGTGGAATACACAAAACACGTTGTAATTTTTTGGCTGATTTATTAATCGTTTTCAAATAAACGCTATATTATCGATAGTATATGTGTCCTCATGCACGAAGAGAAGCGGGGTCTGAAAAATCGCTTCTCCGTACTTTGGTCAGCGCGAACCTCACACACACACACACGCTCCGATGGCGGTGATAGGAACATCTGATTACCCCAATATTCGTAACATAAAGGCCTTACCTCCCATCTGATGTCATGCAAAAAGATTAATCAAATTCCTGATCGCCATTCCAAATATCGATCGTGTCCATTGATCCAACGTTATAGTCCAAAACACAATGATCCACGATGCTCCCAGTGGGGGGACTCAATGCAATAGTATCCAGCTGCATGCCCGAGAAGTAAAACCTGGACCGGACTTATTTTTTTGATGCACAGTCCCAGCCAATCCAATCCAATGATGTGCAATACCATCCGGGAGACGATAGGCGGCGGTATTTGCCCTTTGCGAGCTCAGAACCATTCCCAATGATAATGTCAGGCTGGATGGATGAAAAATGAATGGATATCGCTAATAAAAGAAATAACGATTAAAACCAGACTATACTCGTGATTGGCACGGAAGCAATGACGAGTTAACCCGACTATACTCGTGTTGGCACGGAATGGGTTAAAAGGACTTAAGGCAGCATAACATTATAGCAGTGTCTCTTTACCGTGGCCTTCCCCCTCAAGAGACACAAACTGAACAAGCTGGTGAGGAAGGATAGCTCCGTAATGCGAGTCAAACTGGACAGTCTGGAGGTGGGTGTGGAGAGGAGAGCGAGGAAGAGGCTGGAGAACCCCATCCCCTCTACAGGGAGCTAGCAAAGATGAGGAGCACGTTCAGCCAAAGAGCTCCACAGTCGACTCCACCCCTTTCCCTGCTGTTCCCATTTGGACTATGGTGATATCATCTATAAAATGGCTTCAAAGACGGCTCTACACGAACTGGACACTCTTCACCATTCTGCCATCCGCTTTTCCACCAATGCACCCTTTAATACACATCACTGTGACCTTTACAAACTGGTTAACTGGCCCTCCCTCCACACGCGCCGACTCGAACATTGGTTCCACTCCATTTACAAGACAATCCTGGGCAAGACCCCACCTTATCTTTCCTCCCTGCTCCACCTTTCTCATAGCACTTACGTCACAAGATCAAGTGAACTCATCAAACTAAACATCCCAAGATCCAAGACCACCTTCGGCCGAAACTCCTTTCACTTACAGCTCTTACTTCACTGACTGCCTTTAAGAATATACTCAACACGCGCTTAGTAGATCCCTCCTGCTCTTGCTGACCCCAGTTTCACACTTGCATACACCCTCACACACAACATATAAGCACTCATTCATCTTCATACTCGCACCTAGACACACGCATCTGTCTGCATACACACACACACACACACACACACACACACACACACACACACACACACACACACACACACACACGCACACACGCACGCACGCACGCACGCACGCACGCACGCACGCACGCACGCACGCGCACACACACACACACACACACACACACTTTACCCCCCCCCTAATCCTATATATATATATTTGTACTCCTGTTGGGGCCTCTTGGACCAGATCGACATTGTAAATAAGAAACCTGTTCTTAATGTTTTATCTGGCTAAATAAAAGTAAAAAAAGAAAATTAAATACCCAGCACCCCCTGGTGCATCGCCCGCTCTCGCTTAGCTTAGCTTAGCTTAGCTTCTGTGTAGTTCTAGTGTGGCAGGTTTGCGTGAAGTTGTGAAGTTCCACATTAACTGGATTTCATGCCATGTTGTTTCAGCTTCTCTCTTCTGGGCTACAATGCCCTAAACTAAAGGACATAAACTCATGTCACGCTAACATTTCGTAAAAAAGACAAGAAAAAAAACCACATTTGAGCCAAAGTTCCATTGCAATTTGCTTTCAGTTCCCACGTTGGAAGATTTGAATGTTAAAAATGACTTACTTTTATAGTAGAGATGTTAGATAGAGATTTTTTCCTGAAAAGTAGGTACATCACCAAACTGGGCGGGACTGCGGGTACAAGGACTGCCTTGATTAACTACTGTTGACTTAGGATAGAGTCTGTATATTATACAGGCGGGGGCTCTCCATATTCAGGGTTCCAGACTGCCAGCAAAATGGTTGTGTGCGATTTTAAGTGTGTGCAAGTTTAAATTTCACATGGTTGCATTCATGCGAGTGCATGGGCAGGGCCGCCTGGGAGAAATGCGAGACCCTGTGCGAGATTTAAACGCGAGGCCCCCCCCCCCCTAAAAGGTCAACATATTCTTAAATAATAGCGCTGCCCGAGGCTGGGCATGATACAGTCAACATATAGCAAGAGAGAGAGCGAGAGAGAGCTCCCGTTCTACAGTCAATATACAGTGTTATCGCTGCACAGTTGTGTGTGTTAGAAAGAGAGAGATAGAGAGAGAGCATGTCTGTTTGTGTGTGTGTGTTAGAGAGAGAGCATGTATATGTGTGTTAGAAAGAGAGAGAAATATATAGAGAGAGAGCATGTCATTTTGTGTGTTAGAGAGAGATATAGAGCATGTCTGTGTGTGTTAGAGAGAGAGAGAGAGAGAGAGAGAGCATGTGTGTTTGTGTGTTAGAGAGAGAGCATGTATGTGTGTGTGTGTTAGAGAGAGAGCATGTATGAGAGAGATAAGCAAAGATGAGCCCCTAAAGGATATTCAACTTTTAATGGAAGAACAAAACAGAAGGAAAAGATAACTTCACAAAGGCAACATGAATATACATAGATCCAAAAGGACAAAGATCAACACTTAAATCCAAATAGAAGAGGGTCTATACCAGAGAAAACAAAGTAGCAAGGAGCCAATGGCCGACATCAGCTAAATAGGCTAACTGCAAATAGAGTAGCCAGGTACTGACACCAGGCCACACACAGCTTTGGCCAACGCTACCCAAGCTACACAAACGACCAAGACAATTCACACACAGCACATGTCGTATCTCCAAATGTTGTGAAGTAACATATGTTTTGCCTGGAAAAAAACATTGTTATTAACAAAACATTCGGGAGGGGAAGAAAGGAAGAGTGGGGTAATGTCCAATGGACATCTTACCTGCACCAAGGAACGCAGGGCGAAAGGCCACAACACAGGTCTCCACCTTGTCATGGTGCAGGCCCGACTACATCTTCTGTCAAAGATGATGTTGTAGTCAGAGTGCCAGGGCCTGCTATTCTCACGGCTAATGTCAATGGTCGTAGCACAAGCTAACAGCTAACTCTAGGCTAACTGATAGCATCAAGCTAACGTTCCCAGCCGAGCGGAAACGAGCAGCTAACGTCATAGCTAAACAGCTAACTGGCTAACAGTTAGCTCAACCCGGCTATCGCTAACCACTAGCTAACGCAGAAGCAAGCTATGCGGCTACCACTGAAAAACTGTACAACGTGAGAAAAGCAATACAGGCCAACACTTCAGACAGCCGCTGTGTTTTCCTCTTCTCATACGAAGAGAGAAGGGAAAAAGAAGGCAATACACGTCCCACTACAGAGTGGTGTTTACCATAGCGGTGCCGGCAACAAGTCCCTCGCGGACTATAGCCGACTTGAGCATGGATATATTCTCATAATGAAACACCAAGCTCACCTCCCTCGCACCAGGTGCTGACACCAGGCCACACACTGTTAGCTACTACAACAGCTAGCCGGCCCGTTTGGCTCCCGAGAGAGAGAGAGAGAGAGAGAGAGAGAGAGAGAGAGAGAGAGAGAGAGAGATATCCATGGCGAGAATAGAATAGAGTGCATTAAAAACTCACCAAACGTCCAAGAGGATCGAGACAACCGCGTGGAGTTGACGAAGTTCATCTGCCGAATGACCGTCCTCTTCATCTTGGCATAACAATGCTGCACGCGCTCTCTCTAGGTTAGCTAACGCTAGTTAGCCTTTAGCTAAGCTAGCTACTAGCCGACATCATCATGGCTATCCCGACGTTAGCACTCAATATTATAACGTAGCTAAAGCTAACTAGCTGTCCCTGCATTTAGCCGGGATGGCTAGCCTGACTGAACTGTCTAACATGCAACAACTTTCATCTTCAGTCCATCTGCCGAATGACCGCCCTCTTCGTTTTGGCTGGCATAACTAAGCATAACCTCCAAAGCTGCACGCGCGAAATAGTCAAACGCAGCTGACGCATGCCGGCGTACACATGATGTAACCCCTCCCTTAGTTGAAACCAATAGTATGTGCAGAGCCCCAGAGCTCCAATAGTGAGTATGTCTGCAGAGCCGCAGAGCCAGGAACATTCTACAAACGTGTCTAATGTGAAATATATAAGCATATAAGCAAAACTAGATTTTAGGTCTGTGATGAAAAAGGGCCTCGCGGGAAGGGGGGCCTCGCAAAAAAAAGATTTTTTTGTGCGAGGCCCCCCTTCCCGCGAGGCCCTGTGCGACCGCACTGCTCGCACACCCCCTGAGACGGCCCTGTGCATGGGATCCACATTCTCCAAAGTCGAGGACATAGAACAAATTTCATCTGACCTACCAACCAACAAACTATCAACCAGAAGTCTTGCATCAAAAGTGACAGACAGTAAGCAGTATGTCAAAAGCAAAACGATCTCAAGTATGGCTTAGCTTCACTGAAACAGACAATGACAGCAGCAGATGATTGGTTGCCTCTTGCACCTTTTCCTTAGATGCGCCAATTCATTTTATTTTGGTGAGATTTAAAAAAAATTATAATAATACTTTTCAAGATTTGTTCAAAAGGAACAACACATCTATCCACGTCTCTAATTTAATCTGCCAGTGCTGCCAAAGCTAAACTGTGAGTGTTTGGTTCAAAGGCCTCTCTCACTCCACCTTTGTCTCTCTCTCCATCTCTGTCTCTCTCTCCACCTGTCTCTCTCTTAACCCCTGTCCCTCTCTCCCCCTCTGTCTCTCTCTCCACCTCTGTCTCTCTCCACCTCTGTCTCTCTCCAACGCTGCCTTACAGTGCACAGTATAGGCTACAGTAGATGACAACACGAAGCGCCCCTAGTCATATTTCAACATAAAGAAAGAATTCAGATAACAAAATTCAGATAAAGCTAAAGTATAACAACTAGACAATTAAATACACTGTACATATACTGTAAGAGGTTTGGTGCAGTCATGTGTTGGAGCTGAAGGGCTGTAAATGGTCTGCATTTATATAGCGCTTTTATCCAAAACGCTTTACAATTAGTTTTAGTTTAGTTTACTCAGTTTATTTGATCAGAGACAGTGCATATCAATCAACAGTTATACATTTATCAGGGTTGCTAGTTTTCAGTTGTAGTCCCTGGGCTAGATGTTTAAGCCAGAAAGAAACAGACAAATAAAAATGTATGCCTCACATTCACCCATTCACACACCGATGGCCGAGGCAAGCATGCAAGGTCCCAACCTGCTCATTGGGAGCAATTAGGGATTAACAGTCTTGCTCAAGGACACTTCAACATGCTGCCGGGAAGAGTGAGAATCGAACTGGGAACCTTCCGATTGCCAGACAACAGCTCAACCTCCTGAGCCACTGTCACCCCAGGGCTGTCCCCTTGGCTGCAGGCTTTCAGAAGCAGGACAGAAGGAACAGAGCAAGCGAGTGCGGGTTAGGTGTGTCACTCCAGTTATATGATACAAGAGATGCAATAAATAATTGTTGCATTATTATATTGTATCCTTAACCTGGCTGTACTCCCTCCCTTTTTGCTGCTTTGACACCCACATTTCCCCACATAAATAAAGATCCATCTTTTCTTGTATTAAATGACTGCTCTGGGATCAGTGTGGTCCCTAAGCAGAAGGGGACTGAAAGTGTCAGTACACGAGAATGAGGCAGATATGCCACACTTCTCAATCTAGGTGTTGAGTTACAAGGACATATTATCACCGTGGAGAGCTTCCGCACCACCACTACATCCCCAGTGGTTGTTCAGAGGTTACACTGACATCAACAAAATATACCAATGTATGTGTATGAATAAGCACTGATATTTTTGTTATATAAATGTTTTTTGTCTGTTTCCCCAAGGGTATAAATAAAGATCCATCTTATCTTATCTTGTCTTATCTCAAATGACTGCTCTGGGATCAGTGTGGTCCCTAAGGAGAAGGAGAATACACGAGAATGACAGAGGGGCCACAATATGCCACACTTCTCAATCTAGGTATTGAGTTACAAGGACATATTATCAGCGTGGAGAGCTGAACCATATGTACGTCCCCAGAGGCTGTTCAGAGGTTACGCTGACATCAACAAAAGATACCAATGTACATGTATGAATAAGCACTGGTGAAAAGAAAGTGTCACAGAAGAGAGGTTTCATGCAGATTATAGTTTTATCTCCAACAATACAATCAAATGTTGTGCTAACTTGTGCATGTCACGTGCACATATCAAACCCCACAGCTTCAAGATGCACGGATTCAAAATCTAAATGAAAGCTGAGTGAAATAGTGTTTTAATGAACCATTTCAAGCTGATCCATGTGTGCACACATGTGATTTCCTGCAAAAGAGTGTTCTAATTTCTTTTTACTGTTTTATTATCAAACACACTTAGCTCGCCATTCTATAGAGAACTAGGTTAGGGCCCATTGCTGTAGCCTAGGGAAATGGTTTTATTCAAAGTGCTTTACAAAGTACGCCTCCCATTCACTCACACACCAATAGTGGAGGCAACCATGCAAGGTGCCAACCTGCTCAACGTGAGCAGTTAGGAGTTACAGTGTGTCATGGAAACCGGAGAGGTTAAGAATGCGCTTGGTCAAATAATCTTGGTTGTTACTAAATGTATTTGCTAAAACATGGTCAATCGAATACAAATTAGTTCAGGAGTTTGGTAGAGTGGCCAGGAGAACACACTCAAGTTCCCGATTAGTAGAACTTTATATACAATGGGCCTCATTCAACAATACTCTCTTATTATTTTTCTTATATTCTTGCTTACCGGTCTGTTAAGAGAACAATTAGAAAAGCCACCATCCATCAAGCCGTTCTTAACGTCCAAATCTGTTCTTAACCAGGTCTGTAAGATAAGATAAGATATATTTTTATTGTATCTACTAAAACTGTATTGTATTGTATTGTTTGATTTGTAAAGTGTCTTTGAGCATTAGGAAAAACGCTATCTCATCTGGGTAAGAGTTTCTTATCTGGGTAAGAGTGCTCTCGGCCACTCTTATAATTTGGTCTTGCCTGAGAGAAAAGCAACAATAAGAAAACATTGCTGAATCCCAGGTAAGAACAAAATAAGAGGAAATGCTAGTTAAGAACTAAATCTGTTCTTATATCGCTTCATGAATGAGGCCCAATGAGAGGGGGTCGGGGAAAGGTGACCAGGTATGTGGGTTTTACAGGGGTGTTACTACCACAAGTGTCTTGCTCAAGGACACTTTGTCTTTGACACGCTGCCGGGAGGAGCCGGAATCAAACCAGGAACCTTCCGGTTACCGGGCGACCGCTCTACCTCCTGAGCCACTGTTGCCTCCATGCCTCGGTCTCACATCATGTTGCATCATGTCATTCTGTCAGTAAACTCTATCCGTAATCAAATACTCTATTGTTGTTTGCCTCTATGAATAATCTGGTCACATTATTCCACATCAACAGTGAATGCTATTTTCAGGGGCAAGAAAAGAAAAATAAGAGCTTTTTCGAAGCACACACTCTCAACCAAGTAAGTACAGTAAGTTCAGTCCTCTTTGTCTGGAATATCAATATGTTTAATGAACTTTGTCATTTTCTTTATTCATTCAATGTTGCCATGTTTACTCACAACCCACACTTTCATCAGATGTGTTGCATAGATAATTTGCCTTTTGATTGACCCTAATTATGAATGCCAACATGCATGATGTTGTCGGATCATAGTAACCTCCTCTTTGACTGTATGAGCAATATGGAAAGCAGGCATGCTGAGGGTGCAGGCAGGGTTGCTAAAACAACAACAACAACAACAACAACAACAACAACAACAACAAATTAGTATCTGCCAACCATGGAATGTATTGACACATTTCTGTCTTTTTCAGGTTGTAATCACCAGCGACAACATGTATCAAGGCTGATAAGAGGATTGCCGCCTGTGTTTTTGCCAAGGGGATTAGCCACAGATTAATGGGTCACCGATAGCTGTTTCCGCTGATTGGATACACATTATCTTCGCGCAATGATGGTCAATTACAACACTGTTACAAAAACACATATTCTGAGTTGTGAAGACATTTTGTTTAATTTGGTTGTGACTGTTTGCTTTCCAGGAAGAACTCTCTGTATCTACTAGCTTTTCTGTTTACTGTTTTCTATAGCCTATAGCATTTTAGCTATACATATTATAGCATGTGGGCTATACCTATTATAGCATGTGAGCTATACCTATATTATAGCATGTGGGCTATACCTATTATAGCATGTGAGCTATGCCTATTATAGCATGTGAGCTATACCTATTATAGCATGTGGGCTATACCTATTATAGCATGTGAGCTATGCCTATTATAGCATGTGAGCTATACCTATTGTGCAGGGGTGGCCGACCCGCAGCTCTTTGCCCGTCAATGTGCGGCTCCTCCATCCATTGATAAGACAAAGGGGGGGGGGGGATTAAAATAATATATATATTTTCTTTAATTTATGTCATTCATTCCATAAGAACGTAGAATAAACATTTAATTTTTTTTTTAAATGGTCCATTTGCATGTTTTAGGGACATCTATGGATTTCAGGGAATGTATTCCAAGTGTCAGAAATATTGTGTCTGTTACTAGGCTTGAGTAAATTGTAATGCACCAAAGGAGAATATTAACCAGACCATTGACCAGACCTGAAAAATCTAAGCAAAGAATAAAGGGAAGATGATTAAACAGAAGGTTTTGTAGATACAGTACTGAATTCTGCCATCCGGACACATGCAATTTGAAATATGATTATAGAATATAGAATATCAGGCCTATAAATGACATTATTATGGCACATCTATGGATCGGGCCAAATCTCCCCTTTCCAATGGCAGAGTTCAATCTGGATTTAGTATCACCAGGCGTGATTCACAAACCGTGAATGAAATCTACTGTGAGTACAGTTACTTTTTTATAATGTAGGCCTACATTTCTCCACCATTTTTCGTCAGATTGCAACGCCGTTTTTTGCTAGACGTTGACAGAAAGGTAGAGAAACTAACTGCATTCTGTTTTATGACAATAACGTTCAGGTTTGTGGGAGATAATCCCTAAAAATAAGAGAAATAATAAAGTAAATCCAGAAATCAGATGATTGACAGGGGCCGGTGTGAGCTAGGTAGTGTAGTTTTTCGAAATCCGAAAGCCCATCGAAAGCCCTGGGTCTCTTCCTTCAAAAGACTACACTCAGTTTTGGCTGCACAACTTCCTCCCGTCAATATGTCCTGAGATTTCTATAATCTTATATTTCACATAACAGTTAAAATCATTGGTAAACAATCAATGCTGAAAATATACACTTTGACTGCTGTTTTGACAGGGTTAAGTTATTTACTCTTGGCTACATTTGAAAAGAAAACGCAACATTAATTCATACATTCTGTAGAGTTGGATTTATGGCGTGATGTCATTTGCGGTTCAGTACCGGACCGCTCGGGCTTAACACATTCAGCGCCATGCCCATGTATAGTCAGGTTATCTCGCCAGCGGTTGAGCGCCATACCATAGTCGGGTTTTGATCCTTTGATCTTTTTCCTCTGATCCCCGTTCTAAATCATCATCCATATCATTCTAGCCATCCCTGGCTCGTTTGTATACGTTGGAATTGCAATGCTGATCGAATATCACCAGGTGGCAGTATCACCTACCTTTGAACTGGAATGGCTTGGTGTTGATACACGTTTTCCTTTTTTTTGGTAATGACTCCTCCTCTTGCTTGAACAGAGATTCACATCGATCGCCTCGAAATTCCGTTGCCGAAGCGTATTTACCATCGAAACATGTATAGACATTTTTGTGTTTTACTGGACGTAAAACATGCTCGACAAACACGATCACGGTTTTGAGTTAAAACGAACCCCCCCCCCCCCCCCCCCCCCCCCCTTGATGATTTTGTGAAGGTACATGTGTACATTGTATATACCTTTGATTTGGGAGAATTTGTTTCAGAGGATCATTTGACGTCCAAAAATAAATAATAGCACTACACAAACACTGCAAATGACTTTGAATAAATAAATAAATCAGATAAATGTTGTTATTATTTATTTTTGTTCTTATTTATATTTTTGGACATTGCTTCTTGTATACATTACAAGAGCCAGTGGATAAACATTCCACTGCTCATCTTACCGGTATGATGTTGCGTGTGACAAATAAAACCTTGACCTTGAACAGCAATCATGTACATAGAACCCTGCCATCCAATTAACAGTGAGCAATCGTGCTATTTAAACTCTCTGGGTGAAGACGGCATTCTATGGCATTGATGACAGTGGATAAATAAATAAGAACTAAAGCTAATCGCGTGGATATATCTATAGTGGAATAGACTGTATTAATATTCCATATTTATACCGTCTTGTTCGCTCCTGCCTGCCCACCTGTTCAGCCCACACACACGCGTGCATGCGCGCAGTACGCACACACGTACTGTATAGTCTATCTGCGTGATGAATGAACAGTAGGCTTATATTATTCGAATGAGTTGTTTTATTAGGAGATCACAGATACTGCGCTGCCCTATAGTAGCTTGGGCGGCCGGATCTGCTGCCAGAACTATCACTGTCACAATGAGAACTAAAGACTCACATAACCGTACTGACTATCTTGTATTTTGCACTAGAGACTAATATCACTGGACTCTCATCACTGGACTATCTTGTGTTTGTACTTTTTTATATTATATTGTATTTGTATCTATACTTTAAGTGTATCTATAGTGTATATAGGACTGTGAAGCTATTCATCCCCCACCCTGTGCCCCCCCCCCCCCCCCCCATGCTGCTTTGACACCCGGATCAATAAAGGATCATCTTATCTTATTAGTACAGTATGTACAGTACACATCTTAGCGTAACATCTCCTCAGAGTCGGGCGTGAGCGGACCAGACTGTGCGGCATGTCCGCAATCGTTTGAGGTTTCAGTCAAGCTTACCACCGCGTACAAATTTCCTACATTTCTCATGGCAGTTTACTACATTTAATGCAGGGCGATGTCAACCAACATGCCAAGCACCCTTTTGCGGGTTTCCATCTCTGCATTGCTGTAATTAGCTCTACGTTTTCCTGCAGGTGCGCCTCTAACTCTTCTCTTCAAACTCATAATTTTTGGGATTTCATTTGCACACGGCTCTGTTGGCTGGCTTTATAAGGAGCTGCCGGAGGCGTGTCTGTATGCAAATGAAGTAAACGGGAACGCGCGTTAAAATTTGTGCTGTCAGGCGATTAAAAAAATTTATCTAATTAATTACAGGATTTGTAATTAATTAATCGAATTAATCGAATTTTAATCGCATAACCATTTTATGCCTGATATTCTATATTCTATAATCATATTTCAAATTGCATGTGTCCGGATGGCAGAATTCAGTACTGTATCTACAAAACCTTCTGTTTAATCATCTTCCATCTATTCATTTGCTTAGATTTTTCAGGTCTGGCCAATTTGAGCATAGTGTTATTCACAGTCAAAGATTAAAAAAAATTTAATTGATATTCTCATTTGGTTCATTACAATTTACTCAAGCCTAGTAACAGACACAGTATTTCTGACACTGGGAATACATTCCCTGAGATCCATAGATGTCCCTAGAATCAGATACCAAGAACATGCAAATGGACAATAAAAAAAAGTCTGTAAATGCAGTGGCGGCTCTGCCACTAGGGGCGCACGGGCGCCGCCCCACCTGCTGTTAAATCAGAGAAGAAGAAAATAAAACGTTTTAGTTTTTTGTTTTATAGCCCTATAAATAATATAAACATGTTTAAAATGAATAATATTTACTCATTTTAAGTATGTTTGTATTTCCAATGCACAATATAACGTTATTATCTCAAATAAAAAACACTCGTTTCCTGAGCAGGAAGTGAAATCACGTTTTTTTTATTTTTTTATTTTTTCGTATTTCTCGGCCCGGGCTAGACGCGATAGCGCTCTGAGTGCGCGTCACAGTTTGATCGCTGTATCCGTCACAGCCAATCAGTGCATAACGCGTTGTGCGTTGAAATATGACTATCATGTTGGAATCCGGGCGCGATTTGAAGCGGTCTAGCCAGTAGCGTCAAGCATTTCTGTAGCCGCATTTCGCGGAGACGCTCTCTGATTGGCCGACGCCAGTATTTTTTTCCGTAGCAGAATTTCACAGAGACGATCTCTGATCTCGAATCCAATTTCTAATGTTCCAATTCTAGCTTATTCCTAGGTTGGTCCGTTGGTGGTATAGATAGTTGTGTTGTTGTTGATGCAGGCAGCTGTTTGTCTTAGAGCGTGCCGTGACTGCAAGTTCTTTAGACTGTTAAGCTTAGGCACTCTTTCAAAGTTGGTTAAGGTTAGAGTTTGTCTTAGAGCATGGCGATAGAACGCCAGGTAGTTTGCAGTCTGTTCGAGCGGAAATGGACAAAGGAATGAAGTACTTGTGACTGTTGTGTGGTGCTGCTAACTGCTAACAAGCTAACACTTGGCTAACAAGCTATATGGTGTAAGTAAATGTGTATTCTACGTTCTTATGGAATGAATGAGATACAATTTTTTTTGTGTCTGTTTTTTTTTGGTAATTAATTTTGAGTTAATTTTCATAACGCGATAATTTGCTGTGTAATTAATTAATCTACTTAACGCGATAAACTGACAGCCCTACTTAAAATTTGTCAATGAGTGACGTATCTAATTGTGGCCATCGCAGCTGTGATCAGTTTGACCACTTAAGACATCCCTCTCCGCTGGGTGGCGCAGCGGACATTGCACTCGTCACCTACGCAAGAGACATCGGGTTCGACTCCGGCTGTCGGCGTTGCTTCCGGCTTGGGCCAGCCGTCATACTAACTCAATTGGCAGAGTTAGCGGGTGGAAGTCGATGGGTGGTAATCTGGACGTTGTGGACAGCGACTCCTACAGGTCGGTTGGGGACGCCTGCACAGCAGAGACAGGAAATGGCGGGGGTAGTGTGAGCCTCACACACGTTACACCTCGCCAATGAGAGTCCGCGCTGGCAGGTGAAAAGATGTGACAGGCTGCCTCCTCGTGTATCGGAGGGGACACGTGATGCAAGGCTTCTATCCTCCCTACAACCGGCCAGTGGGGGGCATATGCAAGCAACGTTCAAGACAGGGGAGGGGAGAATTGGCACAGTGGAATTGGGATAGGAGAAAAATAGAAAAAGAGAAGAAAAAGTGGATTACAAAAAAAAGACATCCCTCTCCACGTTGGTGTAATTATCATCAAGTTTCTCTTATGGCCTTCCAAGGTGGTTGTCTTTAGAGAAATCTTATGGCAATGTTGGTGAATGAGACCCATTGACAGTAGGTGGAGGACAAAGGTTCCGCACAGTTGCTTTAAATATTTCTGGTGCACCGCCCAACATCAGAGATAAGCACCTGCTTAGAGAAGGCCTGAATATGAACCTCTTATCCACCCTTAATATCTTTTGTATTAAGTCTGAGGCCATGAGTCCTCAAGTGTAAACTGGGTTTAATGGTGCCCTGTGTCATGCAGCTGGCTAATTGGCTCAGCATGTCTGTGCAATGATGATGTGATTCAGGATGTCTACAGCGCTACAAGGGAGCTATGAGGAAATCCCAGGTTTGAGATACCTACACTGTAAAAAATAAATGTTTTTTCACAGGAAATTCACTGTATTATTTTACAGATTACTTTTGTTTTTCTACTGTGTAAATGCCATAAAAATACAGTAAATTACCTTTTATCAAAATATAACCATTAAATAAAGGTTGTAATCTGTAAATGTATTTGATTTGACTGTAATTTGACTGTAAGTATTTGGAAACCATTGATGCCAGACATTTACCGTTTTCTTGCAGCTTTTTTTCTTACAGTGTAGAGATGAACTACAACGCATGTTACTACAATGTGTGTTATTATGTGACCCAAAATCATAAGGATCAACCACCTTGGACATATGGGTTCCCACACAGTTTGTAAATTGCACATGGTGCATGGTGCTTGCTGACCCACAAACCTGCCAATTACCTAACAGTGCATTGACAGCAGGAGAGTCTCATTCATTATCCATGTTCTCAAACTGATTCTCCCTCCGTTCAGTACAGGCATTCCCCACGAGAGGCTATCTCACTGACCCAGGCCACTCTACTGATACCTGTCAAGAGATAGTGGCCCCGCTTGAATGCATTATCACACTGCATCCGTATGCTATACCCCCCCCCCCCCCTCTCCAGGATGCGTCACAGTGCTGCCTTGACAAGTTATATGATGGTCATCTCTCTTGGCGCGTGACTTTCTGGGACACACCTGCTATCTTGCTTCTCGAGACTTATCATTTAATTTGATATGAGACGATATCGCATGGATTCTGTTTAAGCCATACACAAAGTATTATGTATTTTGTCACTTTGGATTCACCCGGCATATACGCAAGCCGAAGCCGGTGACCTTAAAATGTCTTTGCATTCCAAGCAAGCCATGGCCAATTGAACAGCATGGCCAACAATATTTTTTTTTGGGTGGAAATACACCAGGGCAAATCCTTTGGGGCAATATTAATAGGCAATCCACCCAGCAACAGGCAACAAAGTGAGAAACGGGGTCAACCATTTATCATGATCACTCATGTTCCTATGTGACTAAAACACCATTGCTAAGGCAACTACTTGTAATGTTGCCTATTGTCCAAAAGGTTCCCCCGTGTGTCGCTTCCCTCACAACATAGGTGGTAAATGGACTGCATTTATATAGGGCTTTTAATCCAAAGCGCTTTACAATTTGTTCCTCACATTCACCATTCACTCACAGATTCACACACAGACGGCGGAGCAAGGTACGTGCCAACCTGCTCATGGGGAGCAGTTAGGGTTAAGAGTCTTTGAGGACTCGAGGACACGTTGCACCCCTGGTCTAACAACAAAACACAAACTCTCTCCATGAACGTGTTGCACCAGACAGATATAGCCTACAAGGAAGACATACAAGGACCTGGCCTTCCAGGTGACCGTGTCCAGTGAATGTGGTCCTCCGGGTCACCATCAGGTTGAGTGCACCAGAGAGAGTGCTCTGGTCTACAAAGGTCTACACAGCAAGGTCCTGACACAGAGCTCCCGTTTCAACGCAGGACCCAACGCACACAGAGCCATGGCGGGTAAATCACACAGGATCAGATGACCTACCTGTCTCGCCCGTTAGCTTGACCTTTCCATTAGCACCCACCGTTGATCAATGGCCGGGCGCTCGCCAGCGCTACACCACATCTTATATTCTCTTAAGCCTCCTGTATACAGTTGAATAAACTCCCACACACACGTCACGGCCGATAACAAAAACGGGACAGATTTTAACAAAC
The DNA here is from genome assembly GCF_963971535.1 of Notolepis coatsorum. Taxonomy (NCBI): domain Eukaryota; kingdom Metazoa; phylum Chordata; class Actinopteri; order Aulopiformes; family Paralepididae; genus Notolepis; species Notolepis coatsorum. The sequence continues at coordinate 33,721,245 of NC_140180.1, read as the reverse complement.
CCTTGGAGCCGATTCAACACGCAGCGTTTCCTTTCTACACTGCTCTTGAGGATAGAGGAGGGTTCTCATCACCCCCCCCCCCCCCCCCCCCCCCCATGCGACACATTGAGAAAATCAATTTGTCAGCCAACGGTTGTGAAGGTGGGAGGAGGCAGGGTGCGATGGTGGTGGGGGTGGAGGTGGGGGGTGAGTTGGAGCAGTGTTGCACTCTGGGTATCAGGTGTCCGCTGCACTTTTGCAGCGAGACGGGCCGATGCCAGCATGTGGGGCCCGTGCGCAAATTAAATGGAGAGACAGAAAAATGCATTATTGATCCAGATGATGCCGGAGTGTCTCAGTCACAGCCTGGGATCGGGTTTAGGTACAGGGTAATTAATCCACAGGCCAGAATAAAGCAGGGGATCCGATCTCTCTGCCCGCTCCCGAACCCTCCCCTCACCACCGCTCCCCTGCCCTGTCTCTCTCTCTGTTCAAGCCTCTACTTCATTCATACAGCGAAAATTAGGTCACTTGCTTGTAGGCAACTGGGACGGCTACATTATAATAGAGACACATGCGCATACGCAAACAAACACACACTCACTTATTGATATTCTCAGTACAATGTACTGTAATTACATATGGCGTGTCAGTTCTCGCACCACAAACGTTTTGTTATGTACCGTACTATGACCATGTCATAAGGTAATAGCGCTGTATCCCCCCCCAACATGCTAACCCTTTGATGTGTCTTAACATGTCGAGCAAACGCATGCTGCAAAAATGTGCTTACGGTGCTGACCTTTCAAGCTTTTTGTTTGCAAGCTTGAAAAGGAGTTGTGGGGCTTGTAGAAACTAGAGGGTTATGGAAGTATTGCAGAGTTGCAAGGGGTCAGCTTTCGGCATTGACTGGCGACCTCCCCCTTGGTTGGTCCTGCTCACTTGCCAGAGTCCCTGTCCCACCTGCCATGTCCCAGGCAGGCTGGAGGTCAGTTCAGGCACTGGGTCCCAGGTAAGTCAACCAACCAACGTTCAGATCACTGATGTTCCTTTACAGCAGTCTCCCCATGGCACACTGTGGCTTATTTATTGAAGAGAGTCAAGACTATGTAAATCTAGAATATTTAGTATCTGGTAACACTTTATAATAACACTCAGTTATAAGACCTTTATAAGGTATTTGTAGATAATGAACTAATCATGAACAAATCATTTATATACATTCATAAATTATTATTAAATCATTTATAACTATATTTGTATAACATTTACAAATTAGTTCTACATTATTTATAACTCATTATCAACATTGTTTGTACTTGATTTGTTCATCATTAAATAATGTTGTTTAATGTGTAATAACACATTTGTAGATGCTTTGAAAAATGGATATAAAAAAACTACTATACTGTACCTCCATTTATTTGTTCATGTTCAACAAATGATTTGTTAAGACATTCATAAACCATCTATACATCATTTGCAGATGCTATTGTGTGCCCTAATCTAAAGTGAAGCCTATTCATCATTAACAAATGTCTAATAGTTTGTTTATTTGTGGACTTTTATGAATACACACAAAGCAATTACCAGACTTGTCTTTTCATGTTTAACAAATGATTTGTTAAGACATTCATAAAACATCTATAAATCATTTGCAGATGCTATTGTGTGCTCTAATCTGAAGTAAAGCATATTCATCATTAACAAATGTCTAATACAGTTAATTATTTGTTTACTTTTTCATCACCTGTTATAAATGTTGTAGACAGCTTTCGGATACACCCTTCTTTGTGACATCAAACAGTGACAGAATTAGGACTATAGATAAATGCAATTGTATTAACATATAAAATACATGCATAACATATAGTGTAACATGGGGGCTTTGGGACCCAGGAGTACAAGTTATTCGTGCTGCCCCACGCTTTTAAGGTATGAGCAGGCTAAACACCTTTTTTGTTGGTAAATCTATTCCATAATTTCCGACATACAACTCTTATATGTTGTGTAGACGTACTTGATGTGGTGGGCGCTAACGTTACATTTGAATTATGTGTTTGTTCCTAATGTGTGCTCAGTATATGTATGTGATGATGACACAAGGGTAATAATAATTTGTATTCTCAGGATGTATAGGCGCTGATAAAGCCTGAAAATACAAATAATTATTATCCTTGTGTCATCATCACATACCGCAATATACTGAGCACACACACACACTATATGTTATGCATGTATTTTATATGTTAATAAAATTGCATTTATCTATAGTCCTAATTCTGTCACTGTTTGATGTCACAAAGAAGGGTGTATCCGAAAGCTGTCTACAACATTTGTAACAGGTGATGAAAAAGTAAACAAATAATTAACTGTATTAGACATTTGTTAATGATGAATAGGCTTCACTTCAGATTAGGGCACACAATAGCATCTGCAAATGATTTATAGATGTTTATGAATGTCTTAACAAATAATTTGTTGAACATGAACAAATAAATGGAGGTACAGTATAGTAGTTTTTTCATATCCATTTTTCAAAGCATCTACAAATGTGTTACTACACATCCTGTTCCACACGATGTGAAAATCCGCATAAAATATATACCTAGGTAAATGGAATATTGCTCCACTTCTACAAGGGCTATTTGCATATTCTTGGTATCTAGGTACATCTATGGACCTCAGGGAATGTATTCACAGTGTCAGAAATATTGTGTCTATTACTAGGCCTGCTTAAATTGTGATGAAACAAAGGAGAATATGAATTATGATTTTTCTTTGCATCTTTGACAGTGAATAACACCATGATAATAATGACCAAACTTAAAAAACTTACCTCGTTCAGTACCCTCTTGAGATCATGTGTACAAAAGATCTAAGGAAATTAATAAAGGGAAGATGATGAAACCGAAGGTTCTGTAGATACAGTACTGAATTCTCCCATCCGGACCAATGCAATTTGAAATATTATTATAGAATATAGAATAGATGCTTATACATTACCTTATTATAGCTAATTCGCACATTTATATATATATATACATATATTATCTTTCAAATGCCCAAGTTCAATTTGGATTTAGTATCACCAGGCGTGCATAAGAACAGATAATGATATCTACTGTAATCTAGTGTACTTTTTTATTTTCCCCACAGTGCAACCATTTTGAAACTAATTTCAGATCTAATTGTTCCTACATGCTAACAATAGGGAGGAAAAACTAACTGCATTTCAATATTTGTCAAAAACGTTACCTTTTGTGGCTTATTATCGCGAATAATAATAGTTATTGACATATTCATAATTCAACTCTGAACTTTGAACCCCCATAGAACTTGAATGGAAATGTAGTTCGGAAAAATTCCAACGCTGGTCGACAGCCGTGCATGTCCTCTACGAAATGGCCGCAAAAAGACTACAATTCCCATGGTTTATAATATTTTTTCTTTTTTAAGCTTGGAATGGTGACCAAAAAACAAAAACTTAAAACTATCTTTTAACACATTTAACCAGTGATGCCACAGATTACTTGTAAAAGTAATCTGATTACTGATTACTGATTACTCCTTTAAAAAGTAATCTAGTTACTTTACTGATTACTTGATTATCAGAGTAACTTAGTTACTTTGAAAGTAACTAGGTTACGAAGTCGTCCCCCCTGCTGCTGCCACAACATAAGAATGACAACATTTGTTGGAGTAAAATGTACTCAGTTTGAGTAAAATGTACTAATAGGGCAGGTAGGCCTATCTATAGATCTATAGATTTCACAAAAGATAAATGGTCAATAACACCACATGTAGGCTGATATGTACCCTACCTTTGAGGCCTACCTGCCCTATTCAGATATGGTTCAAATGTTCCTAGTGAAACAGGGGAGAGGGGTGAGTAAACCAGTGATTATATCTCAGTAACAGAATCTTCTCAAACCTCTTGTCAGAAAGTCTGTTCCTTCTAGGCGTGAGCACCAACCCTCCCAGACTAAAAAGCCGTTCCACAGGAGCACTTGATGGGTTGGAGTGTTATACTTCAAGAAAATTTTCTTTATGTTTGAATACCTATCCAGTATCTGAAGCTCATGCTCTTAAAAAACAGTCTATTAAACGGTAGGCCTACTGCTCCTCCTATGCTATTATTATTATTATTATTATTATTATTATTATTATTATTATTATTATTATTATTATTATTATTATTATTATTATTATTATTATTATTATTATTATTATTATTATTATTATTATTATTATTATTATTATTATTATTATTATTATTATTATTATTATTATTATTATTATTATTATTATTATTATTATTATTATTATTATTATTATTATTATTATTATTTATTATTGTGTGCTACTGACAACCTACTACTGCAGTATGGTGCATATTGGATGTTTTGTGTCTTTTCCCTGAGTTATTTGATTTTGAAAAACATTGTTCTATAGGCCTAGACTGCACATACACTGCATAATTGTAATTATCAACCTCTATTGGTAACATAAGATGCAATTGTATACATGACTGAACAAATACTATGGCAAGACAAGACCATATATGTATACTGCTCAGCCTGAACATTCAAACAACGTTTATATTATCATAGACATTATTCGCAATGCATAATGCAGTCGTTATTCCATTTGGAATAATATACTATAGAGACAAAAAGATAGATACCAGTTTCCTCTCTGTGCGTTCAGTAGAAAGCTATCTGGCTGCACGTTAGCTTCGGACAATGAATGGAAGCATTCGGGAGAGGTGTTAGTTGGACAATGCCTAGGCTAACCGGTCATGTCCGCTTTCATTAATTGTGCTAAGCTAGGCTAACATGCAGCCAGATAGCTTTCTACTGAACGCACAGAGAGGAAACTGTATGTATCTGGATTTCCCAAAATGTTGCCATGTTCCTTTAAGAACAGAAGCAGTAGATCACATCTCCATAATCCAAGACAGATAGAAAACCCCTCTTTCTGCTAATCATCGGGAAGCTGGTTCTGTTCCTGTACAAGAAGCTACAGGCGGTGTACTGGCAATATTGTCTATGGTATTTAAATGTAAATTTCTCATCAAGCCAGATGCCAAGATATTATGTATTATTCTGTAACTCTCTCGATGTCAGACCCAGATATATGCAGTTTATTGTAAACAATATATCTAGCCCTAGAGAACACCACAAATTCTGTTTTATTTGCACAAGTGCAAGATTAAGACCAATATGTGCATTGTGCAGAGCATTAAATAAGAGTTGCAGGTTCTGAATGGCTAGTTGTAGAGAGTGAGCAGTTTTCCAGGTACTAGGAAGTATGCCAATTGACAAAGAAAGATTAAATTCTAGGTGTTATTTGCTCTGTAATCAATGGAGCGGCTAGCCTGAGAAGAAAAGGAACCAGTTAATTATCTCAATGCCAATGCAATCAATGGATTGCAATGTTTAAAAAACAACAGAAAGACTGGAAAGAAAACTGAGAGGCATGCCTCACAATGCACACACAATCATGATTACACATTTGTTCAGTTTTGTCACTTGTGAAATTGTATTGATATTCCATTCGTGCAGCTGCTAGGCATTTTACTGCAGGTGCTTGTGTGAATATAAAAACAGAAAGAAAGAAAGAAAGAAAGAAAGAAAGAAAGAAAGAAAGAAAGAAAGAAAGAAAGAAAGAAAGAAAGAAAGAAAGAAAGAAAGAAAGAAAGAAAGAAAGAAAGAAAGAAAGAAAGAAAGAAAGAAAGAAAGAAAGAAAGAAAGAAAGAGAAAGAAAGAAAAAGAACGAAAGAACGAAACAAAGAAACCATCAGTTGGTATGCCAGGTGGAACACCTGTCCTCAACATCTGACCTGTTACTGTTAGGTATCCTTTCATTATACAAATATATGTTTATTAAATCAAATAAATAACCAAAATTACAAATATTGCCAGGAAAAACAAAGGTACTGCATTTAGCATAAAATAAATATTCTGCAAAAAATCACAACATGGCAAAGGCCAATAGGCAGCAACAGATGGCCATATTGACCTGCTAAATGTGACATTACTCACTAATATGAGTACCCACACAATGGAGTGTACAACTTTACTCTTATAAAGATTCACTAAAACATTAAGCATTAAACCAAATGCATCGCAAGAACAAACATTGTACAACAGATACATTGGTAAGCTAGATTTTCCATTACTCAAAGATACTCTCCTGGATCCTTCACACTTCTAAAGCAATGTAAAAATAAAGGGTCACAAAAACATCCCCTTCTACTATGTGGAATCAAAACAGTGACACAAATCCAACTGAATGGAGTCCAATGTTAATCTCTTGCCAACCTTTTACAGACTAACTTTTGTACAGTAATCTCTCTCCCCCTCTCACACTGTACCATGTTAGAGGATATTTTCATTGTTAATTGGCATATTGGGGGACAGACACATACACATACATACAATAAATGCATGTCAGTAATTACAATGTACTCAGAAATCTTTGTCTGAAGAAGTCTATCAACAAAATTACATTTATGGACTGGTATCATTGAATGTCCATTTCTACAATTCAAATGTTGTATTAATGATTTTTAAATGTGCCGTATGCATAAAAGAAAACAGTGGTGTGAATACACATTTGCATTAACATGCTATTAATGTGTTAACTTTGACAGCCCTAGTAATAATATTTACACACAGGTGTGTAAAGCGCAATCGAGAGGATATTGCAATCACTGCTGTCCATGGTTCTGTCTGTCTGCGGTTCTGATCTGATTTGGGTGAAACTTTGCACATAGGCTGACAAGCAGGCCAAGGAGCTGACTTTTTGAAATCGGTCAAGGACAAGTATTCTATTTGAATGAATTCCCATCATGGTCCATATAAATCAATATTGAGGGTAAACAAAATGCACAAGGGCGTTACAACACAAAGCCTCACCTAGACTCCTGTAATCAGCTCTCTGACAACAGACAACATGCCAATGACAGAGTAAGCCTTGTAATTGTAGTACTGCACTGCACTATTTTACTCTGTCTATTCTATTTTAGTCACTACACCTATAAAGGAACAATGATGTTGTCAAAGTTGTCATAGCAAGACAGAAGAGTGATAGATTTGGAGTACCCAAACCACACCCAGGCTTGCGGTAACGCACCTCTTGGTGTCAAGACAGTACATAGGGATATAGGGATGCTATAATAAAGTCATTTTCGGGAAGAAATTACCACACCATTGTGTTGATGTGATGATGACGGTTTAATTAACACATTCACGGCCAGGGGTCGCTGTTTACTTTCTGGGTAGAACGCCAGCCCTGTAAGTCAATGGGGCGCTTTGTTCACTTGCGAGTGCTTAAAATATATTTTATATTATAGCTATGGATCTAATACACCAGTCGATTGTCAGTGAGTTGCTTCCAGTCAACATGCACAACACAGATTGTTTTTTCATCTGAACATTTCCGTTTTATACCGTTTTGAATATGAGTATAGTTTGGGTGCTTCTGAGAAATTCCAGGAAAAGACGCGATAATAGCGTTATAGTGAAATCCACTTATCACGTTGTCATTTTTCGCCTGATTATCTAATGTTCCTGAAATCAATGCTAGATTATCGTTATTATCCTTCTTTGTGCACCCATGAAATGGGGCTTATAGCTTAAACTACATTGTTTCTAATGGAGTGCAATACCGGCTGGAAGGTGTTAGGGGGCGGTATTGATCGTCTGCCAGCTCAGACACATTCAGAACAGTATGCACAAGGTGCCTCGATGAATTATGAATGACAATAGCGAATAAAAGAAATAACAAGTTAAAAACGTATATATATATACGTGATTGGCCGTCAAGCGCTGGCTCCCAATCACGTATATATATACGTGAATGGCCCAGAATGTGTTAATAATCATGCAGTTATAGTTAAACTGTAAACAAAGAGGTTACGATGTTAGATCCTGAATGAAAAAACGATGTGATTTAATGTTCTATACCTTACCTGTAACTGAGGGGTACAATTCCCTGACTGTATTACTAGATATGATACTTACTACCACTACCTTTGTACTTAATATTCGGCCACCCAGTACACGGCATAAATATATTATGATGAACACTGTCACGTAGATGAAACGGATCCAACACAAATGTACGAATTAGAAATAGGTCTTTATTTCTACACAGCGATGGTGTGTAGAGCAAGCACTTAATCAAATCAATCACATTTATGAATGGGAATTAGTATGCACTTTTATGGCAAGAGTATTCGTCGGTATATCAATAGAGAATGTCCAATCTCTGAAGGCGCAGGTGGTACATATACGACCTGGAATAGTTAAGGAATAAAAGCAATGATACTTTAATGATTATATACTGGATACACTAGGGGGGGTTAATCCGGTCGCTTGTAAGCCGACAGGAGTAGGAAGGGGGGGGGGGTAGAATCCGGCTGCCTCATCCGGCCAAGGGTATCCCAGGTGAACCCACTGTAGTGCCGTTCAATGCGCCGGCGATCCTTGGACCACAGATGAAAGCAGATGGACTCTTTGTGGGCCGGCGTCCTCCGGTCCACGGAGGAGAGACGTGAAGCGACCTCGTCTTGCAGAGCGTCTCCTCACCTTGCGTCCTCTCCAGGGGGGGGGGGGGTTTCCAACACACGGCAGTGTCGGGGGTCTTTATCCATGGAATAATCAACGTATACAAAGCATAATCCGTGCCTGGGAAGGCGGGCTGTCGTCGGTAGAATAATCCGGTATACAGGTCCACTCGCTCGTCGGCTCTGGGGCTCCTCGGGTGCAGCTTCACGTGGGGTCAACCACCCTGGATAAGCAGCCAGTTTTCTGCCCGAAACGATGGGGTGCTGACTACGGTAGTATTCTCACCGCACGAAGCACTATATATTAACAGACTATTATTAGCTTAATAGACTACGTCCAACTCGACGATATAGTGCCAAATATGACTATTCAAATATTAATATACACGATGTCTCAATACCGATGGTAGGCGAACTTGGCCTTACTCCCACACGTGGCGTCGCGGGGAGGCTTTACGTCTGTGACTCTATTGGAGGGTAAGAAACTGGACTGAAAAGGAAGTCCTACTTTAGTAGCGCAGTATATATACGCACTATGAACAAATAGTCCCATTAGTGGTGCGGTAGCCAGATTCCTACGCGGAACTAGGACTTGTTCGTACATGTTGAGCGGTACGTTTGAACTGGGTCTGGGGGGTATGGCAGCCTGGCACCAAGGTCTCGACCAATAGTAGAATGGAGACTATTATGGGATGTTCAGTAGGCTAGAATGGATATTCAATGCATATTGTACAAGGAATATACAAGGGATATCAGGGAATATTAGAGAATATACAAATACAATTAAATATATATATATAATAAATATATATATTCGGTTTAATCTGGCCCTTCACAACAGCCACCCCCTGATTGGTCCCAGACCTAATCAGTTAAACAGAGACAGATTAATCGCGTTGTCTATTTACACATAAGGGTTTGCTGTAGGGGTCAGTCAACTTCACAAAGTCATAGGGTTATGGGGTCATGGTCATCATCGATTGTGTCTGGGAGTCGGGGCAGTTCTATGAGCCTCGCCACGGGACGGGTGTAAGTGCGACCCTGGACAAGCACTTCAGCTGCTCGGACCTTGCCGTCGGCACCGGTGATCACTTTGCTTACGCGGCCGGCCGGCCACATAGCTCTGGGCAGTGATTGATCAATAATCATGACGACTGTTCCTTCTGTCAAATTGTCTCTCTCCTTTACCCACTTCTGGCGGGTCTGTAGAGACGGTAGGTAGTGCAGTAGGAAACTGCTCCAAAACTTGTCGGCTAATACTTGGCTGTACCTCCACATTCGTCGGCCGTTCGCTTCTTCAGGCCGGTACATTGTCTGGGGTAATGCAGGATCTAGCCGCCCCATCAGGAGTGTGTTGGGGTCTGCGGAGATAACAGTGCTCAATCCACAGAACACAGACTTCTTATTTTCCACCTCCTCTGGACTTGCTTCCCTCGGGATAGGCATGGGCCACTGTCCTTCCGGGAGTCTTAGGAATGCGGGGCCGTCACTGTAAGCATTGTGACGGGTGAGGTCATCCAGGGGCATCCCCCGGGTGATGACGTCAGCTGGGTTCTGTTTTGTATCAACGTAGCGCCACTCTGTTTCTCCGGTTAACTCTTCGGTTAAGTCTTGAATCTCGGTGACTCTGACTCCCACGAAGACTTTGTACTTGCATGAGTCCGATTTGATCCAGGCGAGTACTGTCGTGGAATCTGACCACAGGATTGTTCTAGACACCGGTATGGTGAGCTCACGTTGGATGAGCGTGGCTAGGTGCGCTCCGGCTAGGGCTGCGCAGAGCTCTAGACGTGGGATAGATTGTTGCTTGCGTGGGGCTATTCTCGAGCGGGCGAGGACAAATGCTGTGTAGATCTCTCCCCCCTTTTCTTGGGCCCGCAAGTAGGCTACTGATCCGTATGCGACCTCTGAGGCGTCACTGAAGACGTGTAAGTCCATTTTACATGTCTCTGGCCTCACCGTGGGTGGGAAGTAGCTTCGGCGCATATTAACGCCTGGGAGTGAGTGGAGCTCCATCTCCCACTCTCTCCAGGTGGATGCAAGGTGTGCGGGAATGGGGTCGTCCCAGCCCTGGTCCTTGTCCCACAATGCTCGTACAATCATTTTTGCCCTGGTGGTGTACGGTAGAATACATCCTAGCGGGTCATATTGTCGGGCGAGTGTTGTGTACACACTCCGTCTGGTGGTCGGCGCCGCCGCCGGCCTTCCCTGCTCCGTAGTCAGGGGCTTGTGTCTGTAGTGAAGCGAATCTGTTTTGAATCGCCACACCAATCCCAGGGTCATCTCCTGGGCTTCTCCCGGGATTGTAGCCATCCAGGTCTCGCTGCTGGCTGCCTTGTCCTCGGAGGAGAGGCTGCGCAGTACTTGCGGATCGCTGCTGGCCCACTGCCTGAGATCAAAGCCGCCTTTGATCAATGAGGCGCGGAGTTTAATCAGGAGAGCCTCGGCTTCTTCCTGGGTTGAAAGGCTTTGTAGACAGTTGTCTACGTAGAAGCTGTTCTTTACGCTGTGTCGGACCTCTTCGTCCGCTGCTGGGTTCTCTGCTACATGTTTCTGTAGTGCAAATGTAGCACAGCAGGGGCTGCACGTCGTTCCGAAGGGGAGGACTTCCCATTGGTAGATGGCTGGGTGCTCATCTCCTGGCTTCTCTCTCCATAGGAACCGTAACAGGGGCTTGTCCTCCTCTACTAATCTCACCTGCAGGAACATTCCTTTAATGTCCCCGGTGATGGCCACCTTTTCCTGGCGGATGCGGAGTAGAACGCCGAGTAGGGAGGGGCCGAGTGTGGGACCGGGCAGTAACTCTTTATTCAGATTTTGGGATCCGATCTGGTAGCTGCAGTTAAATACTATGCGGTCTTTACCGTTGTGATGGACCTTGTGGTGAGGCACGTACCACGATTCAGTGGTCTGGTCAGCCTCTTTAATGTCCATCTTTGTGACGTGTCCCGCTGTGATGAGCTTCTCAATCTCAGCGCGGTATACACTCTCTTGGGCGGGGTTCTTGGCTAAGCGCCGCTCCGTGTTCAGCAGGTACCGTTCTGTGGCGTCTGTCTTGGCGTGGAAAGTAGGCATTCCTTCTCGCCGCAGGAGTGGCGTGGCGTATCTCAACACGCCGTTGACCGGGACTCTCTTGGTCCCTGTCTCGAGGAGGTGAATGGCGTAAATGTCATCTTTAGAGCGAATGTCTTTCCTTCCGTTCTTAAAGGGCATTTGTTCCAAGGTCCATAGCCGCTCTACGTGTTGCAGGAGTGCGGTTTCTCCCTCCGTGACTCGGGAGTGGAGACATCTAGTGGCTGTACTTCGGTTGAGAGATTTGGCGAGCGGGCCTTGGAGAGTCCATCCCAAACGGGTCTCGACTGCTGCAGGACAGCCTCGGGGTCCGGTATGAACCCGGTCTATCGGGACAATGAGGTCTGCATGGTCGGAGCCTATCAACAGGGTCGGCATAGCATTGTCTATGAGCGGGATCGGTAACTTGCGCAGATGTGCATATTTCTCCATCAGCTTGGCGACGGGGTATGTGTACCGCGACAGTCCTATTTCTTGGCTGGTGAAAGCGTCTGTAATCTGGTACCGTCGCTCAGGCTGGCCGCTTGCTGCGATAGAGAATGAGACATTCTCGCCCTTTATCGTCTTCAAATCTCGTCTTATTGTCCGAATTGTCATTTGGGTTTCGCTTCCCCGCAGCCCTAGCTGGGCCGCAGCGGAGGCGAGCAGAAGGGTCTTCTCTGACCCGTCATCGAGGACGGCGTAAGTGTCCAGGACTTTATTCTGGTAGCTTAGTGTCACACGCACTACTTTTAGGAGTACTCGGGCTCCACTGCTGCTGGCGGGATCGATGTACATGACGCTCGCTTTGCTGCTGGATGGTGCGGGTGGAGGGCGCCGTCTGTTACTGTCGTGAAGTATGTCCAGATGGGCTCCATCGCACTTGGTGCACCTTTTCTTTAAGCGGCATTCGGCTGCTATGTGTGAGCGCGCACAGCGAAAACAGCGCTTGTTGGACTTTATCCATTGACTTGCTTCCTCCGCGTTCAGCTTGGGGAAGGAGTCACATTGCGCTAGCCAGTGTTCTTTCTCACAGTAGGGGCACACTATCTTCCACTTCTCCGTTCTGGAGGGGGTACTGTGGCTCCTGCTGCTCGGTACTGACTCCGATTGGTGCATCACAGTCACCGATCTTCTTCCATCATTTAGTCGTCTGGTTCCTTCTCTGGAGCCAGGGGTGCTCCGTCCGAATGTATCTAGCCGTAGGCTGCTGACTTCTCTCGCCAGGAAGTCTGCTAGATCGAGGAGGTTCGGTTCGGGGCCATTCGGGTCTCGGTGGTCTCTCTGTCGCCTAAAACGCTCCTGTCGAGCGGGCGGCAGCTTCTCCAAGATCCTTTCCACATTTGAGTTGGCGTAAAGTTCATGCCTCCCCTTCTCTCTCTGCGCTCCCAACATCCCTACCAGGGACTGCACTCTGATGGACAGGTCGTCCAGTGCTCGATTGTCTATTGCTGGGGGTAAGCGGTCGATGTGTCGGATCTCCTGGATCACGTAATCCCATATGCGCCCATACCTCTGGTCCAATGCTACCAGCGCTGCTGTGTATGGGGTGGTGGAAGTCGCGTAGGCGAGCGCTATATTATGTGCGCGGGGTACCTTTAAGTGCTTCAGTAGGATGGCGTATTTATGGCGTTCATCCAATACATCCACCAACATGGTCTCCAGACACATGCAGAGTTCTGTATACTGGGCCCGGTTCTCTTGGGTGAAGTCGGGTACCATTGGCGTGCCAATGTATGACGCTGACTGTGGATACATCGGCGAGCGTTGGGGGAGAGGCCTCCTAGGCGAGTCTCCTCTCGCTCCTTGGTATGGGCTGGTACCGGCAGTGTACCATGGCCCGCTTGTCCAGGTGCTGTTCCTCGGTGCGGGTTGTGCGTCGTGCTCACCCGGGTATAGAGTCGGGGGTCTGTAGCGCAGCTCCGTGGGAGTATAGCCTGGGCTGTACCGGACCTCCTGGTCCGGTAGAGTACTGTGCTGTCGTCGGGCGTGGTTCTCCTCCTCTTCGTCTTCAGTTAGGTCATCCAGTGCTTGTAGTCTCTGGTTTAGCCTCTCCACAGGATATGCTGCTCCTTCCCGGTTGCTAGGTCTCGCTTGGACCGGTGGGGGGAGGTGGTCTGTGGGGGGTATAGACCTCGTCTGTTGGTCAAGTTCAGGGTTGTTTACTCGGCTAGGGGATGCCGCCCTGGAGGTGTGTCTAGACGAGTTCCTGGAGCCTCTGGCGGAGGGAGAGGGTGTTGTCCGTCTGATCAGCTGTTCTATTAGTTGCGCTTGCTGTCTGTCGTGCTCTGCGTCCCGTAGAGCACCAGCAGCTGCTCGCTGGCTGTCTGCTCGGTCTCGGGCCACATTCTCTTCCCTCTGAATGCGTCTTATTTCTAGACGTATATGCTCTTCTTCGCTCCGCTGCTGGATCTGCAGTCGGTCGCGTTCAGCAGCGGCGTTCAGGCTGATGAGGAAGGCCTGCTGTAGGGTCCTCTCTGCCTCACTGGGAGAAGGCGGTTGTATAGGGGAGCCTTCCCTCGGGGTACTCCTTGCGGAGCCTTGGAGCTCTATCTCCACGGTGCTCTCCCCGTCTTCTTCCGTGCCGAGTTCTCTCTCGGTAGCGTTGTATTCCTCCCGGGACTCATCGGGGACTACTTCTTCAGTACTGGCGGGGTGTGAAGTCATGTCTGGTTCCCACTGGTCCCCACCGTGAACTTGGTCAGTTACATTAGAACCCGTAGGGGCCTCTATGGTCGGGGTAGTCTGGGCGTTGGGGTTAGACATACTTTTACTTTCTAGTTTTACCGCGTTTACTGTTAGTAGAAGACTAGGTTGTTGACTGACAGCGTAAGCCTCTAAGTACTGAGGGAGCCGTCGTTCGCGCTGCGGGTGTTGGTTAGGAGGATCGTTTCGTGGAGTGTTCATCATAGGCCATTTCAATATTAATAACACTATATTAATATTACACTAATTACCCTCCGGCTCGAAGGACCAATTGTAACTGAGGGGTACAATTCCCTGACTGTATTACTAGATATGATACTTACTACCACTACCTTTGTACTTAATATTCGGCCACCCAGTACACGGCATAAATATATTATGATGAACACTGTCACGTAGATGAAACGGATCCAACACAAATGTACGAATTAGAAATAGGTCTTTATTTCTACACAGCGATGGTGTGTAGAGCAAGCACTTAATCAAATCAATCACATTTATGAATGGGAATTAGTATGCACTTTTATGGCAAGAGTATTCGTCGGTATATCAATAGAGAATGTCCAATCTCTGAAGGCGCAGGTGGTACATATACGACCTGGAATAGTTAAGGAATAAAAGCAATGATACTTTAATGATTATATACTGGATACACTAGGGGGGGTTAATCCGGTCGCTTGTAAGCCGACAGGAGTAGGAAGGGGGGGGGGGTAGAATCCGGCTGCCTCATCCGGCCAAGGGTATCCCAGGTGAACCCACTGTAGTGCCGTTCAATGCGCCGGCGATCCTTGGACCACAGATGAAAGCAGATGGACTCTTTGTGGGCCGGCGTCCTCCGGTCCACGGAGGAGAGACGTGAAGCGACCTCGTCTTGCAGAGCGTCTCCTCACCTTGCGTCCTCTCCAGGGGGGGGGGGGGGGTTTCCAACACACGGCAGTGTCGGGGGTCTTTATCCATGGAATAATCAACGTATACAAAGCATAATCCGTGCCTGGGAAGGCGGGCTGTCGTCGGTAGAATAATCCGGTATACAGGTCCACTCGCTCGTCGGCTCTGGGGCTCCTCGGGTGCAGCTTCACGTGGGGTCAACCACCCTGGATAAGCAGCCAGTTTTCTGCCCGAAACGATGGGGTGCTGACTACGGTAGTATTCTCACCGCACGAAGCACTATATATTAACAGACTATTATTAGCTTAATAGACTACGTCCAACTCGACGATATAGTGCCAAATATGACTATTCAAATATTAATATACACGATGTCTCAATACCGATGGTAGGCGAACTTGGCCTTACTCCCACACGTGGCGTCGCGGGGAGGCTTTACGTCTGTGACTCTATTGGAGGGTAAGAAACTGGACTGAAAAGGAAGTCCTACTTTAGTAGCGCAGTATATATACGCACTATGAACAAATAGTCCCATTAGTGGTGCGGTAGCCAGATTCCTACGCGGAACTAGGACTTGTTCGTACATGTTGAGCGGTACGTTTGAACTGGGTCTGGGGGGTATGGCAGCCTGGCACCAAGGTCTCGACCAATAGTAGAATGGAGACTATTATGGGATGTTCAGTAGGCTAGAATGGATATTCAATGCATATTGTACAAGGAATATACAAGGGATATCAGGGAATATTAGAGAATATACAAATACAATTAAATATATATATATAATAAATATATATATTCGGTTTAATCTGGCCCTTCACAACATTACCCTTACTTTGAGCTCATTTTATAAATGTTTACTACTGAGAAGCACTTTGAACTGCAATTCTTGTATGAAAGGTGTTTATTATTATTATTATTATTATTATTATTATTATTATTATTATTATTATTATTATTATTATTATTATTATTATTATTATTATTATTATTATTATTATTATTATTATTATTATTATTATTATTATTATTATTATTATTATTATTATTATTATTATTATTATTATTATTATTATTATTATTATTATTATTATTATTATTATTATTATTATCATTATTATTATTATTATTATTATTATTATTATTATTATTATTATTATTATTATTATTATTATTATTATTAATTAGTGTGGGTGACCTGGCGAAGCCAGGTTGCCACCCACACTATACATATCCATACTCTTTTTATTATTTATTTATTCCACCGATTTTGCAAACACTTTGCAACACGTAAGCGTTCGCGCCCCATACACGTGAAAGGTATCAAAACGAGCGGCTTGCCTATGGCAACACCGGTCTCCGAACTCGTAAAGTTTCACCGCACCGTCTGGCTACGAATCGACTTTAAACGGTAAAATATCGGTCCCATTGGGAATGCATTGCATTTTAGAGTGTAGCAGCTGAAATAATCTTTTTCCCCCTACCTTGGGTGAATTGCGAGTGTGATCTCAATTTTGGACGTAGAAATAAAACAAACACATCAAAACGATGACACGGCTGTCAACCCGCTCACAAAAGAAAAATAAATGGAATTGGACATTTCTATCTCAACTGACGACCATTTGTTTGAAGGTTCTCCTCCCCATTGACCGCCATGCAATCGCACTCTAGAAATCACATTTTTCACACTATTTTTTAGCCTTCTGTTCCGATCGCCGAAGGAGTGCCACAATATCGCACGAATGTCACAATATCGCGCACAACCCTTCGCCTACTCGTTGTAGTGCTCATGTGCGCGTCACAACGCTTCATCTCTTATAGTTTTCTTTTAATCAATGTGACAATGCAGTCATGCATCTGCCTCCATAGAAATGCATTGGATAGAAAATATGCAAGTCATAGTGATTGCTTCACCTGTGTGGCTCATGGCTCACTCATGATTGGTTCAGCTGTGTGGCTCGTGGCTGAGCTGCCAATGACATCATCCACTTAACCCATCATTGGCCATCACTGTGTTGCACTACTGAATTGCTGACAGCGCCCTCTGTCTTGTGGGTTGTGTCATTGTACTCAGTAGGGATATCCTCTTTCATTTTTCATTGGTCCATGTTGACCCCCTTTCATTGGTCGATGTTGACCACTCCCCCGATCCTTAGACCACGCCCCCTTAGGCCACACCCCCTCAGTGTATCTCTTGAACCGTTTGTCGTAGAGACTTGCGGATTGTGCCATTGGTCGATGTTGACCACCTTTCATTGGTCGATGTTGACCACTCCCCCTGTTGACCACCTTTCATTGGTCGATGTTGACCACTCCCCCGATCCTTAGACCACGCCCCCTTAGGCCACACCCCCTCAGTGTATCTCTTGAACCGTTTGTCGTAGAGACTTGGGGATTGTGCCATTGGTCGATGTTGACCACCTTTCATTGGTCGATGTTGACCACTCCCCCGATCCTTAGACCACGCCCCCTTAGGCCACACCCCCTCAGTGTATCTCTTGAACTGTTTGTCGTAGAGACTTGCGGATTGTGCCATTGGTCGATGTTGATCGGAAAAATCCGAAAACTCGGAAAAATCCCAAAACTCGGAAAAATCTAAAATCCGAAAAAGTTCAAAAACTCGGAAAAATCCCAAAACCCGAAAACTCGGAAAAATCCGAAAACTCGGAAAAATCTAAAAAGTTCCAAAACTCCGAAAAATCCCAAAACTCGGAAAAATCCGAAAACTCGGAAACATCAAAAATCCGAAAAAGTTCAAAAACTCGGAAAAGTCCGAAAACTCGGAAAAATCCAAAAACTCGGAAAATTTCTAAAACTCGGAAACATCAAAAATCCGAAAAAGTTCAAAAACTCGGAAAAATCCGAAAACTCGGAAACATCAAAAATCCGAAAAAGTTCAAAAACTCGGAAAAGTCCGAAAACCCGGAAAAATCCGAAAACTCGGAAACATCAAAAATCCGAAAAAGTTCAAAAATTCGGAAAAGTCCGAAAACCCGAAAACCCGGAAAAATGCAAAAACTCGGAAAATTCCGAAAACTCGGAAACATCAAAAATCCGAAAAAGTTCAAAAACTCGGAAAAGTCCGAAAACCCAAAAACTCTGAAAAATCCGAATACTCGGAAACATCAAAAATCCGAAAAAGTTCAAAAACTCGGAAAAGTCCGAAAACCGGAAAAATAGTGTGTAATAGTGTAATAGTGTGTAATAGTGTAATAGTGTAATAGTGTGTAATAGTGTGTAATAGTGTGTAATAGTGTAATAGTGTGTAATAGTGTAATAGTGTGTAATAGTGTAATAGTGTGGCCAATCAGGCCTACCCCGGAAATAGCAATGGTTGCGGAACAGCTACAGGCGCCCTGGACCACATCCTAATGACTAATGACGGGTTTCTGCCTTTTTTCCCTGTGACCTCCAGGCCCAGTGCTGATGTCCCCGAAGCCTGGGAGTCTGGTGGAGTCCTACCCAGAGCTGGGCATGGGCAAGGGGCTGAGCAGCTCCCTGGACACCCGCCGGTCCCAGAGCAGCTGACTTACATCCAGGACCAGCTGAGCTCCAAAGAGGACCAGAGTCATGTTTGCATGTATTAGCTCTAGAATTGCCACAGTTATCCAAGTAACAGGTGAACGTCCAAAGGAACCATAACTGATTTAATGAGCCATTCGCAGTTTCACTGTATCGGCCATGTGTACTTAGACTTGCATGGCTTAATCTTTGAGACAAGCATATGCTACTGGCAGGATCAACCAGGTAGCCTCCGATCCGAGGTGGGCTCACGCGGACGCCTCAGCGAGATGTGACCCGAGAAGCGACATTTTGTTTTTGCTACATTTAATTTGAGTCTGTTTTCAGTTATCCAATTCGAAATCATAAATAATTCACTCTGAAGTATCTTATTCACTTGTTCTGTGCTCTCAGCGGATGCATATATAGTTGTATCATCAGCATAAATCGCTGTACCTGCACTTTCCAATACATAAGGCATATCATTTACAAATATAGAGTAAAGGAGGGGTCCAAGACAACTTCCTTGGGGAATACCACACTGGAGTGTTACCATATTTGACATGGAACCATTAAATATAACACATTGTTGTCTATTAGACAAGTAGCTTCTCATCCATTCCATGGCAGTGTCTTCAATACAATACAGTACAGTGTAATTTCAATAATAATAGGTCATGATCTATGATGTCGAAATCCAAGAGCACTGTACCCACAACTAACTTCCTATCGATCAGCTGTAGCCAGCTATCTGTAAGAGATGTTAAAGCAGTTCCTGTAGAGTATCCTACTTTGTATGCATGCTGGAAATCAGAATTAATGTTGTTTTCGTTTAAATACTTTTGAATCTGCTTGAACACAATTCCTTCCAATTACTTCCAATTCTACCTATTACTGGTAAAATACTAATGGGCCTACTGTTTGAACCTGTAAATGGCTCTTTACAGTTCTTTGGTAGTGGAGTTACTTTGGCTATTTTCCAAGGCTGAGGAAAGACACTCTCTTCAAAACATCAAGGTCCCCCATTTTGCAATTGTATCATCAGCATAAATCGCTGTACCTGCACTTTCCAATACATAAGGCATATCATTTACAAATATAGAGTAAAGGAGGGGTCCAAGACAACTTCCTTGGGGAATACCACACTGGAGTGTTACCATATTTGACATGGAACCATTAAATATAACACATTGTTGTCTATTAGACAAGTAGCTTCTCATCCATTCCATGGCAGTGTCTTCAATACAATACAGTACAGTGTAATTTCAATAATAATAGGTCATGATCTATGATGTCGAAATCCAAGAGCACTGTACCCACAACTAACTTCCTATCGATCAGCTGTAGCCAGCTATCTGTAAGAGATGTTAAAGCAGTTCCTGTAGAGTATCCTACTTTGTATGCATGCTGGAAATCAGAATTAATGTTGTTTTCGTTTAAATACTTTTGAATCTGCTTGAACACAATTCCTTCCAATTACTTCCAATTCTACCTATTACTGGTAAAATACTAATGGGCCTACTGTTTGAACCTGTAAATGGCTCTTTACAGTTCTTTGGTAGTGGAGTTACTTTGGCTATTTTCCAAGGCTGAGGAAAGACACTCTCTTCAAAACATCAAGGTCCCCCATTTTGCAATTCTTAGTGACATTGATCAGCGTTGTCCTGAGCTAGCCAAGTTCGTACGTGGTGCTGGAAATCCTTGAAAAATGCTTGTATTTCAATGTGCTGTTTTCAAGGTTTTAAATGTGCTTCAATTGTGTATAAAGTGCTGGAAAGTTATTGTTGAAATTGTAATTGCATTTTCATAATAAATCGCTATCTGACTGAATAGTTTGGATTTTGGTCCTGTTATTACAATATTTATCATCTCCGTTACATATAAGCTTGCTGTAATGTCTAACTTGCTGTGCCTAATCTGATCGCATCTGTATGATCCAAATGCAAAGGATGGCATGTCAATTTGAGTTGCTTTTTCTGTCATCTGCGACATCTTCTGTCAAGTTCTTCTGTCAGTTACAGTGGGTGACAATATTGTCACAAGGAAAGATGAAATTACCTACCTGGGTTCCATCCTAGAGGCTAATCTCTCCTGTGACAAAATGGCATCCAATGTAATAAAAAAAAAGTCAACCAACGAACTAGATTCTTGTACCGGATCTCCTCTCTGGTAAACAAGAATACCCTGAAGACTCTGGCAGGAGCACTCATTCAAGGGTACTATGACTATGCTTGCACCTCATGGTACCAAAGCACCTCAAAGGCGCTAAAAACAAAATTACAAACATCTCAAAACAAACGGGTCAGACTACTGCTTGACCTTACTCCTAGAACCCGCCTCACCCCTGCCCAATTTGACAACCTAGGATGGCTTAGAGTAGACAACAGAGTACAGCAACTTGCAATGGGCCTGGTCTACAAGACACACTACACGACCAAGGTACCCATGTACATGGCAAAATATTTCCCAAAGGTCAGTGAATACCACGATCACAACACCAGAGGTAGCTCCACAAATCATGTTAAACCCAGATTCGGCTCAAACAAGGGACTAAACACGTTTCGCAATTATGCCACAACAATGTGGAACGCCCTACCCAAAGCTGTAAAGGAATGTGAATCACAACCCACATTCAAAACCGCTCTTAAAAGAGCACCTACGGGAGGCTGCAATTCGAAACTGGCCACCGTAAATGCCCAAAACCCCCACCACCTCCTAATAGACAGTCTCCTCCCCACCGCATGTATATATTCCCTCCCCGCCGTATGTATATTTCTCTCCCACCCACCCACCCCCTCCTAATGTACAGTCCCCTCCCCATCATATATACTCTGTCAGGATCTAGGGGTAACAGTACTGTATATTTGAATACCGTTTATGTCACAAATGTATCAGTACTAAATACCTATATGTCCCTATGCCATAAATGTCATGTATGTTGTGTATGTCATAAATGTCTATATGAATTGAAAATGGGGGACCCTGATGGAAACAAGACAAGCGTCTTTCTCAGGTCTGCATCCCCTTAACAATTGTATGTATTGAGCCGTACTGTATTGTACCCATTCTGCAATCTGTTAAATAAAGTTTTCATTCATTCATTCATTCATTCATATATGTCCTGATGAATAGAAAATGGGGGACCCTGATGTAAACAAGACGAAAGTCTTTCTGAATGAATGAATGAATGAAAACTTTATTTAACAGATTGCAGAATGGGTACAATACAGTACGGCTCAATACATACAATTGTTAAGGGGATGCAGACCTGAGAAAGACGTTTGTCTTGTTTCCATCAGGGTCCCCCATTTTCAATTCATATAGAAGTTCTCTGGTCTGCATCCCCTTAACAATTGTGTGTATTGAGCTGTACTGTATTGTACCCATTCTGCAATCTGTTAAATAAAGTTTTCATTCATTCATTCATTCAAACTTTATCCGACTTGCTTTCACGCAAACCAGTGTAGCACGTCACTATTCTGCTGACGTCATTCATTCATCTAAGCCAATGGGAGGTCACATTGTTATACCAGGAGTCATACCAGGCACACAGACCAATGAGAGACGTCGATATTCCCCACTGAACTAAACCAGGAAGTAGAAAACGTTCATTCTTATCGGCAAACTTCGTCATTATATGCCAAACCAGTTCGATTTTTTATAATCTGCTTTCACAGTTACATTCACACCTCTCACCCAACCTTAGGTCATGTCATTAATCCTTACGTAAACCACTTCCCCGCACGTAAATTGAATCTAACGTCACACGTTAAGCCCAAACTGAAGATTTTGGCCATCCCGTTTTAAACAGCGTAAATATGACATTTCTCTTCGTTTTTAAAGCAATCAATTCATTTTCGCCAACTCCTACACATCATAGCTAGTATCGCTCCGTTTTTAATAACAATCCGACCGTCGCAACATATACTAAACACATAATATTCGCTGACGTCCACGGTTTTCCACGTGTGAGCTCGCATACTTTTACACTGCCAGTGCAGTAGGTGGCGGTATGTGTATTTTCGAGCTCAGCAGAAGAATAGACGGCTTCCCGTAGTCACACACTTCAAAGCCCCAGTGAGTGACGTACATCAAACGTCTCGACCCCGGCCCGGCCAGCCAGTCTTTCTCTGCTCTTCGAACAGAAAAGACCGGTACTTCATACCTAAAGTGATTCTATACTATTCCTACAACGGATTACGCATTTTCGTTATTTTTCATTCGAAAACTATATACACAGACCGCAGATTTCAGTTCCAGCTGACTCCGAAACAGGTTTGTGATGCAGAATACACGATGGAATTACAATTACAGTCACTGTGTGTTTGCATTGTGGCTAAGCTCGCTAGTAGCTACTACCGCATTAGTTTAACGTTAGTTAATACATTGACATGCTTAGTCTAGTGGTGAGAGCTATGTTTGTATCACAACTACAACGGACTACTAATTTAGTGTACAAGCATGCCTTAGTGTACAAGCCAAGACTTTCGATGTATTAGCGAACGTTAGAATCATGCTATGCTACGCTACACACTGCATGCTAACGTCAATGGAACTTGCCATTATAACAGTATAGCAGTTAGCTCACGCTACTTAGCCAGCACATATCGGGAGCTATCAGTGGTTAGATAACATTAGAGACAACGCTGTGTGTATTAAACAAAGGTGAATAGATGACTGGGCCATTTTGTTTAATGCTTAAGTTGAAAGAGGAGCTTTGAGCTAACGGGGTTTGATAGCTAACACTAGCTCATGTTATCCAGTGGCATGTGGCAGTGCCAATCAGTAATGCTAGCAGAATGAATGGATGTAAACCGGTTGTAATTTCATTAGACAGACCAGTGCGGGCATTTAATAACATGCAATGGGCTAACGTTACGTCTGCATCCCCTTAACAATTGTCTGTATTGAGCTGTACTGTATTGTACCCATTCTGCAATCTGTTAAATATTGATTGGTTGTTATTAACAGATTGCAGAATGGGTACAATACAGTACAGCTCAATACACACAATTGTTAAGGGGATGCAGACCAGAGAGAGACTTTCGTCTTGTTTACATCAGGGTCCCCCATTTTCAATTCATCATAACATATATGACACACATGACATACAGATAGACAATACTGCTACATCTATACATTTATGACATACCAGATTTACAAATACAGTAGCCTATTGAAGACCAGACACTCTGTATCAGTGATGGCTGTCATAATGTAGAGCTATTTAACACTTATTTTAACAAAGAAATATCACGTACAGCACCTTTAACATGCCTCCCGTTGAAACGTATAGGCTACTTGTACATAGTGTATGGTGAAAGATATAATTTGCATGGTTTAAAATGTTTGACTGCTGCATCTGACTTCACATGGAATCTTGCCCTCAGTGTTGTTTTCTTTTCGCTGAAACAATAGTGTATAATGTGATACTAATTCTGGTTGCTGGTGCAATATCTGGGCCTCTGAGCCATATTGACACCATGTAACTAGGGGGAAATGTGGGGTTAAACACAATGGTTTTTAGATGGAGGCGTAGATATGTGTGTGTGTGTGTATGTATGCATATATATATGCATATGCATATGTGTATGTATGTGTATATATATATATATATATATTATATAATAGAAATACAGGACCCACTCGAGGCTTCTCAACTGACCACTGGCTAATCTCAACAGAACAAATACACCGACGAAGACTACGCCAGAGGACCAATCCAGGAGCTCCGGTCCATCTTCATAGAACGTAATAGCACTAGCGATTTACTAAATAGAATTTAACTTAATAGGTTCAAAACAAATATGGCGTCTCCCCCTCCCCCCCCTCCCCCCCCGAAAGTACCTGCCCACCCAAAATGGAGTGAGGAGGAGTTTAACTTGATTAAAACGATACAGTTGCTCCTAATAGCGGACTACCAGAGTCTCCAATTTGAAAAGCCCATCACTAGGGCCCTCGCGTCTCGCTTAGTGCATATTAGAAAATTGGCTAAAAAGGAGAAGAAACAGACCGAACTCACAAGGAGACTGTCCGATGACAGGAACTCCAACTGGCAGAGAGATACCCTGGACCACTTGAAAAGGGAGTATCGGTTCCGCCGCGCTAGAACCGTCACGGCCCTTAAGGCCTTTACCACGCTTAGCGTAGCCTTTTGGAAGGTGGCCCTGGGCAAAGCCATAAGCTGGTCCACTCACCGCACCAAACATATGACTCCAGAGGCCTTTAGGGTCTTTGAACAACAGGTTCTACAAATTAGATTAGACCACGAGCCGGAACAGACGCAGGCAGCAACATCGTCCTCAGGTGACGAACCCAGACCTGCCCCTGAGACGGAAATGACGTGTACACCCCAACCATCTGCAGAGACAATTGGGTGCGGTAACACGCTTAAACGTAGACGCTCACCTACCACAAATCAGAACCAAAACCGGGGGAACCAACCCCAGAATGTTGACAGTGACCCTAATACGGCCAGAACGGAGAGAGTTTTGCCTATTAATCAGGCCTCACTCGTTGGCCACGTAGACCTCGATATGAGCACTCGTAGGGGCGCCGTCTACGCTCACGCAGCCCATGGGGGAACCGTGGCCACAACCACGACATCCTCGGCACACATAGATGCCGGTGACGAGGGGACATCAGGAACCACGGGCCACGCCATGGTACCGTACGAGCCTGACCCCACCTCGATATTCGACCTTACTCTACACGAGACATCCGACTTTAATTTTATATTCGAGGCGCCTCGTATGGACGCACCCCTTTCCCCAGAGCTCTCGCTGGGCCTTAGACGGACCCGTGAAACCCCAGGACGCAACCCGTCCCCGGGACCCGGACCCACCCATAACCTAGGACCTACCGCGCACTCAACCCCTATAGAATCCGAAACCGAAACACCGCCACCCGAAACCACGCCACAGTTACCCTGGTACGAACGACATGAATGCCATGGGGTTAAAGAGAACTGGAGACTAAACATACATAGGAATATAGTCATCATGGGGGACTCTAACTTAAGGTTGTTACCCCCCATCCATAATAACTTAATACAGGTAGATAGCTACCCGGGTGCCAGAATCCATCACGCGATTCAAATACTTGAGCACCTTGAGACGTCTCCTAGTGTTAAGGCAGTACTTCTGTCGTTCGGTATCAACGATAAGCAAACCTGCAACGGGCATTTGGCAGCCAGGAACGTAAAAAGACTGAATGCAGTGGCCAAAAGGGCATTCCCGGAGGCACTCGTATACATGGCGTGCATAAACGCCTCCTACCGCCTAAGAGACTCTATGCTAGTCAACATTAATAGCTTAAATGAAGCCATACGCGAAAACATACTTCACATCCCGTTACTGGGACTGAGGTTATTCCAAACACAGCGTGACCACATCCACTGGACCCTGCAAACAGGGATCCACATGTGGGCACTGTGGGAAAGTATACTAGAGCGACACATGTAAAAATTTCCCCCGAAAAAAACACACCGCGCAGGGACCGGACTACTCGGGGGCCCCCCCCCCCCCCCAAAAGACCCTGTTCGTCACGTTTAAATAAATAGATTTATCAATAGAGCTGTAAAACAAACAAAATATGTTCCAGAGTCAAAATTAGTACGATTATAACCTCCCTTCTTTCTCTTATAAAAGTACAGGTTATCATCAGCATTAATAGGACAGGGACTATTTTAATCGCAAAATAGTGCGGGTAAGTATTTTGGGTAAGTATCTACAGAGCACCCTTCAGGTAGGTTATGTAGCCTAGGACTTAAGAAGTGGCGAACCACTACCGGACACACCGCAGAACTTAGGGACCCTGAAAAGGTGCTCAAAAAAGAAAAAAATATAAAAAAAAGAATATATATATATAGAAAAAGGAGGAGGAAGGATGTATATATATATACATATATATGTGTGTGTATATACATAATTTTTTCTCTATTAAAAAAATGTTTTAAAAAAACTCTTCTAAAAAATAAAAACAAAAACAGAGACCCCTACCCTTTTAACGGTACCGGTCAAGATAGGGTGTAACCCCTCCTACCCCCTGAAGGGACGGGCAATCACCAATAATATTAATTTTTAAAAATAAAACATAGACTAAGTTCCAGAGGACCATGAAACCTTCTTACAAGGCATGATCTTATGGAACATATTCAGGGGGGGCAAGGTTAAACGATTAAAGGTAGTGGATATGATGTTACTCCATTTTAGGACGGAAATGAACCAAATACTTTGGGGAAATCCCTCTTGGAGATACTGACCACACCCGTTTCCTTTTCCCTTGCCTCCCTGGAACTCTATTTGACCCCTGACACTTCGCTTACCCCGGGTTACATTGGGGAACTCTTTTGTTTACCTCATAACCTGGACCCTAACATAGACGCTGACCATAATTAGCCACTGATGAACTCCGAAGCCTAGTCTAGAGACCCCAAATAATTCATAAAACCCTTATACTTACCGTTGACCAGGGCCTTAACCTAGGCACCAACCTGATCCGACTACTAGGGACGGACAATTTTGAACCCTTAGACCCCCAAAAAAGGCTCTTGAGACCCTGACTGGGCCTCAATACCTTGATCCTGACTTAAGCTCTAACCCTAGCTAACTAATAAATCAATCAATTAATCAATCAATCAATGGTTCATTTAACCTATCAATCAATCTGTTAATCAATCAACCACACCCAAACAACGAATCAATCAATCAATCGACGACTAAACTACTCATTCAATCAACCAATTAATTGTCATATCAAAATTAATCTAGGAACCTTCTGGAGTAACCCTGTTCCACTACCACATAACAGTTGATCAGCCCTCTCAAGTACCAGACAATGGGGGGTTGACCTTTCACTGTCGTGAGACGATGGTTGATCTCTAGCTGCCCTGCTACAGGTGTCGAACCTTCCGTTACCACACTCCAAGTGATTGATATGCGACTGGGGGGTGGGGTACAACATGACGGTTTGAAAGCCATGGTGTAACTCATTTCCATACATTAGGGAGGGAGACTTTCCACTACCACACTGTTGACAGACAACATGTAGTTGGTTTACTGGGAAATAGCAGGGTCCACTTAACTGTAATAGGTATGATGAGTGGACCTTTGAATTATACTGTTACCAAAGGGCCCAATGCGATATAGTGTGTCTTGAAACAACACAAGGTGACCTGGTAGGATTTGAGGTCATACCCACACCACCGCTCTGCAAAGGGGCAACCCCCTCACTGCTACTGACAGTGGTTGGAATTTTGTTTTATGACCAAACTACAGGATCAATAAGATCCATAATGGTAAATATTCATAATGATAAAGGAGAGTGAGTATGGCTACAATGGTTCTAATGACAGTGTGATGTAGTATCAGACTGACTGCAGTGTTAGTAGTGAAAAATAAATAAAAAAATTATTAATGAGAACAATGTTTTAACATTGTTTATACAGATGGTACTGGAGCGATAACCCCTCTCTCTTCTGGTACCCACCGTCATCCGACATCCAGAACCAATACGTCAAGCACACAAGCACATGCCATGGGAGAGGACTCTCTCCAAAGTAACATCAATGTAACATCAATGTACACAAGCATATGCCATGGGAGAAGACCTTCTCCAAAGTAACATCAATGTACACAAGCATATGCCATGGGTTAAGACCTCCTCCAAAGTAATAGTGGTATGAGGCCTCCTGGGCCATCAATAAACTGGTCTGACCTTTCTTTAACCTCTCTACAGAGGATATACCCTTTACTAGCACATAACGTAGTGAGAAGGCCCCTGCACGACCACAGGGAGGGAGGGGAGGATTTACACAGTGTATTAGGGGACATCATATTGGGATAAACTAATTTAATACAAATGAGCTGGGGCTACCTCACTGTGGAGGTCAGACCTCTGATACCATGGGTCAGGGGATTTTACCTCTTAAAAGGGAAAAACCTTGTTAGACATGACCTGACAACAAATAACCTAAACACTAGGACCTGGCCAACGAGGATGATGTAGGAACGTTATACTTTTTCATTCATAGATTCTTCCAAAAATACCTTCTAGAAATTAAGTGTGTTTTTGATTGTTTTCTGTTTTATTCCCGGTAAAGGCTGTAATCTTCACTCGCACACCGTGCGAGTAATTGATTTTTTCCGGTTCGCACACACATATTTCTAGGGGCATATGCGAGCAATATGGTCGCACTGTAGAGCCCTGTTAATACTTGAATACGTTTTGAAATAAAAACCGCTACTTTTATACAACAGTCAACAAAATATTGATTTATGACCAGATGTCATTTCGGGACCGGTCCCGTCGGGTGCAAGAGGTTAATTGACCTGTAGTTCACACAGCACAAAGATTATATAATCCTGTGACATGATTGGAGGACATATACAAGCTTATATTATAGTCTACATAACTAAAATAATGTGTGCTAAACTATTTACAGTTTTGGTCTACGTGAGATTATGTGCAAAATAAATCTGGATTGTTTTTCAGTAAAGCGCTCCTTTAACTTTCTGGTCTGTGTGAATATTTGAAACCCCATCTGATTTGTTCATTATCTATCGCAAAATTTAGTGAGAAGAACAGCATGCCACGCAAGGGGAAGAGGTCTCAGGCTGCAAAACGACACTGCACTAAGGTCGTGGAGGTAAGTGACAGCAAGGTATGTAGTCCACCTTTCCCATGCACAGCTCAGCAGGAAGTTCCGGCTGCAAAACGACGCTGCACTAACGTCGTGGAGGTAAGTGACAGCAAGCTATGTAGTCTACCTGTGGTTTGCACAGCTCAGCAGGAAGTACAGTGTGAGGTTCAACAGGTCTTAGAGGTTTTGGAAAAGGACACTGTGCAGCAGGAAGCACGCATCCCACCACCGCCTGTGATCTCCGTGCAGGCGTCCTATAGTCAAGCTGATGACCGATATGACGGTGAGTTCCGGAATCAACAGTGTGCCTGTATGGCACTGACTTTTCTAGCATACGTGAATGAACACCAGAATGAGGGCTGTGACTTGAAGGAGGCTGATCTTAATAAAATACTAGATAAGGGACACAGTGTGTACAAAAAAACCCTCAAAGCGCTGAGGGATCAAGGTCGTGCCCGTGGCCTCTACCATTTACACGTGGAAGAAACGCCACTCGCCATCGAGACTGAGCACCATGCGTACAGTGTGCATAGATCCACTGTGCAAATAGGATATATGAAAGACCAGGGAAGGTCTGGCATAGAGGACTGGTTTTTGAATCTTCACACAAGACTTCAGTGTCTGTCTGCAGATGTGAGCCATGCTCTGCTCACTATATCACCATACACCATTGCCGTGTTTAGAGACCAGTCTGGGAGGTATGGATTGTTTGACTCTCATAGCAGAAATGCTGACGGGCTATCTGAGCCTAATGGAAAGGCTGTAATGATGACATTCACACAGTTGGATGATCTGTTCGACAAGATTTACACGCTGAATTTCTCGCTGCACAACTATACTGACATGTTTGACAGTATGCAGTTTGACTTCATGCAAGTGACATTTGTACCTACAAAGACTCCGTCAGACCATTTGCCTCAAGTGCCACAAGTGCAACCGGATCTGCATGACAAAAGGCCTGTGACGGTGACTGTCGGAGCCAAAACTGAATTTGGACTCCCAATCAGCACAGTCAATGCACCATCCACAAATGTAACGGAAGAGGCTCCACAGATGTCTAGTAAATTAAACAAAAGACAGCGACAAAGAGCAATTAGGAATCAAAGAAAAAGCTCACAACTGTCTGAAGCGGATCTGCATGACAAAAGGCCTGTGACGGTGACTGTTGGAGCCAAAACTGAATTTGGACTCCCAATCAGCACACGGTGTGTGCTGTCAGTCAATGCACCATCCACAAATGTAACGGAAGAGGCTCCACAGATGTCTAATAAATTAAGCAAAAGACAGCGACAAAGAGCAATTAGGAATCAAAAAAAAAGCTCACAACTGTCTGAAGCTCCCAAAAAGAAAATATCTCGGAGGCAGAGATATGAAACAGATAAAGAGTTCAGGAAGAGGAAGCAGCAAACCATAATCGAGAAGTACCGAAATAATGAAAAATATAGGCAGAAGCAGAAGCAGACAATGAAGCAGGTGCAGGAGCAGAAGTACAAGCATGATCAACAATTTCGGCAGAAGCAGAAGCAGGTGATGAAGCAGGTGCAGGAGCAGAAGTACAAGCATGATCAACAATTTCGGCAGAAGCAGAAGCAGGTGATGGTGCAAAGGTACAAGCATGATCAACAATTTCGGCAGAAGCAGAAGCAGGTGATGGTGCAAAGGTACCAGTTTGATGCCATTTACAGGGCCAATAGGAAGCGATATTTTCGCATGAGATACAGAACAGATTTGCATTTCAGAATGGCCCATAATCTGCGCTGTTCATTGAAAATAAGAGGCAAATACAAAAAAGTCCAAAGATTCCAGCTTTTAAACAAAATCGATGAAGGAAATTGGCTACTTCAGATGGCAATGGCCACTTTCCAGGAGCACATTAAAGCGGGGCCAACTTTTATATGTACAGTGTGTCACCGTGCTCTTTTCCCCAATCAGGTGAAGGTTTGCCGGCGAACTAATTACAAGAACAATCCACATGTGGTTACTGCCTGTTTGACAGGAAAATTTGTTCATGTGTGTGGTGGTCAGTGTGGAGGCCCTGAGCAATGCACTGTGCCTGAGGAAAGGAGAGTTGAGTGGATTTGTCCGACGTGTGATTTGCATTTAAAGAGAGGAAGACCTTCGTCCATAGCTGTGGCAAACAAAATGGAGTTGGCACCCATTCCCCCAGAGCTCTGCAATTTGAATGTGCTGGAAAGACAACTTTTGGCCAAAGTTCTGCCCTTTGCCAAGATTGTCACACTTCCAAAAGGTCAACAGAAAGCTGTACATGGAGCTGTAGTGTGCGTGCCATCTGAGGTGGAAACCACAGTCAACACCCTACCGAGACTGCCCAGCTCATCCCACTTGTATAGAGTGAAGCTGAAGCGACGTCTTATTTACAAAGGCTATCAGAACTTTCACACGGTCAATATGAGACATGTAGTTGCAGGCCTGTCCAAATTGATTGAGGCACACCCAGACTATAGAGAGGTGTCGATCAGAGATGATGCTGACATGTTTACAGAAATTATTGAAGACCTGCTACAAGACCCACCCACTGATGCACCAATAAATCGACCAGACACGGAGTTTGACAGCTGTGATGACTCGGAAATGCTTGAGATGCAAGCAGACACAGAGTTTGACAGCTGTGATCTGCCAGAAATGCAGTGTGAGGTTCAACAGGTCTTAGAGGTTTTGGAAAAGGACACTGTGCAGCAGGAAGCACGCATCCCACCACCGCCTGTGATCTCCGTGCAGGCGTCCTATAGCCAAGCTGATGACCGATATGACGGTGAGTTCCGGAATAAACAGTGTGCCTGTATGGCACTGAGTTTTCTAGCATACGCGAATGAACACCAGAATGAGGGCTGTGACTTGAAGGAGGCTGATCTTAATAAAATACTAGATAAGGGACACAGTGTGTACAAAAAAACCCTCAAAGCGCTGAGGGATCAAGGTCGTGCCCGTGGCCTCTACCATTTACACATGGAAGAAACGCCACTCGCCATCGAGACTGAGCACCATGCGTACAGTGTGCATAGATCCACTGTGCAAATGGGATATATGAAAGACCAGGGAAGGTCTGGCATAGAGGACTGGTTTTTGAATCTTCACACAAGACTTCAGTGTCTGTCTGCAGATGTGAGCCATGCTCTGCTCACTATATCACCATACACCATTGCCGTGTTTAGAGACCAGTCTGGGAGGTATGGATTGTTTGACTCTCATAGCAGAAATGCTGACGGGCTATCTGAGCCTAATGGAAAGGCTGTAATGATGACATTCACACAGTTGGATGATCTGTTCGACAAGATTTACACGCTGAATTTCTCGCTGCACAACTATACTGACACGTTTGACAGTATGCAGTTTGACTTCATGCAAGTGACATTTGAATCAGACATGGAGTTTGACAGCTGTGATGACTCGGAAATGCTTGAGATGCAAGCAGACACGGAGTTTGACAGCTGTGATGAGCCAGAAATGATGGAGATACAAGACTGTGTTGAAAAGCAGCAACCACCCAATGCAGAGAATGAGAGAGGCACTCAGACCTGGACTAGGCCTAGATAGTTGCTTGCAACCTCTAGACATGGGACAAGAGACGCTGACGTATGGTGATGGCATATTTAGCATTGCCCCCGCACAAGGAAACAAGCCCGTCGGCTTCTTCAAGGTCCCCAGACTTGAAGCAATGGCTTTCCCTGTCCAGTTTCCTACCGGAGAAAATACATTGGATGCTGAAAGAGCAGTGCGGCTGTCTCCAAGCATGTATTTCAACGCAAGGCTTTTCTGTGTCGATAATCGTTTTGCGAGAGACCAGAGCTACCTATTCTTTGCCCAGTTTGTCACCGAGACACAGTTGGCCACAAACAGCATGTCCATCCAGTTGAGGAAAGGCAAACCCTTTAGCCGAGATGGACGCAAAATATGCAACAAGATGTTACAGGACAAGGTGGAGGTCGAGAGGCTGGTGAAAAACAGAGATGCAACCCGATTCATGCAACCGCTGAGAGGGACTCCAGCTTACTGGTCGAAAACGATGAAGGATCTGTTTGCCATGGTCAGACAACTGGGGACGCCTACCTTTTTTCTGACCTTCTCGGCCGCAGAATTCCGTTGGCCAGAAGTTGTCAATGCGATAAAATCCCAAGAAGGTCAACGGGTTAATTTCGATGAGCTGGACTGGGCCCAAAAATGTGACATTCTCAGAAGCAACCCGGTGACGACCATGCGCATGTTTGACAAGCGGGTGGATGCTCTGATGAGAGAGCTGCTGCTGTCTCCGGCTCATCCAATTGGTGTGGTTGTGGATTACTTTTACCGGGTAGAATTCCAGGCCAGAGGGAGCCCTCACATACACATGCTCTGTTGGGTAGAAAATGCCCCAGAGTTTGGCGTCACCGATGACGCCAAACTATGCGAGTTTGTGGACCGCTACATCTCATGCCAGTTGCCTGACAAGGACAAGGAACCGTTGCTTCACAAGAGTGTCACAGAGCTTCAAATGCACAGCAGAAACCATTCCAAGAGCTGCAAGAAAGGTAAGAAAGCATGCAGATTTGGATTTCCAAAACCACCAATGCCAATGTCGTTCATAACCTATCCGTCGGCATCATATGGCGTCGATGAGGGTGAAGGTACGAGCAACGCGGGTGAAGGTACGAGCAACGCGGGTGAAGGTACGAGCAACGCGGGTGAAGGTACGAGCAACGCGGGTGAAGGTACGAGCAAAAAACGTAAGCGTGCAAAGGTCAGCAGCAAACTACAGACAATGGATGCGCAAGCAGCCAAACGTAAACTCCAACCAGTGTGGGCTTTACTGAACGACTCCAGCGCGCAAGTGGACAACCTGACACAGCTACTGACGCAGTGCAAGTTGACTTATGCGGAGTACACCAAATGTGTCCAGGAAATGACAAATGCCAGTGTCATGGTAATGAAGCGTGATGTCAAGGACTGCTGGGTGAATAACTATAATCCATATTTGTTGACGGCCTGGAACGCCAACATGGACATCCAGTACGTTCTCGACGAGTTTGCGCTCATTCAGTACATGCTCAGCTACATCACCAAACCGGAGCACGAGATGAGCGAATACCTGGCGAAAATCATCCGTGAGCTCAGCCCAGAGAGTGTGCCTGAACGAGAGGAAATGAAGCAAATCCTTCAAGCCTACTCAAAACACAGAGAGGTCAGCGCTCAGGAGGCTGTGGCCCGTACGTGCAGTTTGAAAATGAGAAAATGCTCACGTCAGGTTTTGTTCCTACAAACTGATGAGAATGGACTGAAAATGAGTCTCCCGCTCAGCCAGCTTCAGTACAGACCAGAGGATGACGAGAACGTATGGATGACGGGTATTCCCGACAGATACAGAGCCAGACCACGAACACTGGAGTTTGAACCCATGTGCCTTGCCATTTTCACATCCCACTACAGAGTGCTCTACCGTGAGCAGGGGACCAGCGGAAATTGCCATAGGCTGTTAAACGACATGGGCATCATTCAGAAACGCACAAGGGGGAAACCTGCAATTATCAGATACGGTCACTTTTCTCAGAAGAAGGAGCCAGAGAAATTCTACGGCAATTGGCTTAAACTGTACCTCCCCCATCGTGACGTGTCCAAACTGAAAACCGACCTTTTACCCACACACAAAGCGTTTCACGACCAGGCCTGGGTGACGATACCCGGGATCCACGACATGGTCAAAGTCTCAGAATTTGTTAAACTCAACAGAGAGAAGTTTGAGAAACACAGTAAAGTGATGGAGAAAGCTATGGACAAGTTCATCAAGGATGGTCCTATCGAGGATGCATGGGGCAGATTTGACCCCGAGAGTGAGGTGGTCCAGTTGGAATGCATGGCTGAGCGAAGTGACGCTCAGCTGCATGAGGAGGAACAAGATGATGTACCGGCGTACATTGGTGGAGTTATTCCAGTCATGGACGCTCCCCAGATGAGCCCCGATTTTCTGCGCACAATGTGTCAGAACCTCAACCGGGCACAAGCATCCATCTTTTACTCTGTTCGCGATTGGTGTATTGACCGCGTGCAACAACATGAGCAAACCCCCCAACAGTTCTTCTACTTTGTCACCGGTGGTGCTGGCACTGGGAAATCCCACCTCATAAAGTGCATCCACGGTGAGGCAACAAGGATACTCCGGCAACTCCCCAGACTGTATGATGATGACATATCCATGCCAACCGTTATACTGGCTGCATTTACAGGCACGGCAGCTTTCAACATCTCTGGTAACACTTTGCATTCGCTCTTGAAGTTGCCAAGAAGCCTACAGCCACCCTACCAAGGACTAGGAAATACCTTGGATGTGCTGCGGGGAAAGCTGTCGGATGCAGAGATCATCATCATCGATGAGGTTTCAATGATTTCCAAGCAACTGTTTGCCTACGTCGACTGGAGACTGCAACAAATCAAAGGCAATAAGAAACCGTTCGGTGGCATGTGTGTAATAGCGCTGGGCGATTTCTATCAGCTCCCCCCATTGGGGAAAAACAAACCGCTCTGCGTACTTGAGGAGGCCACGATCGACCTCTGGCAATGCCACTTTGAGATGATCACGTTGACCGAGATCATGCGACAGAGAGACGACCTTCCATTTGCGGAGCTTCTGAACAGAATCAGAGTCAGGGAAAAGACGCATCCGATAAGCCACATGGACAAAGCTCTGCTTGTTCGGGCTGTGCGTAACCCCGCCCATTGCCCTAAGGATGTCATGCACATCTTTGCAACCAACAAAGAGGTTGCCAAGCACAATGCCGCTACTTTGTCTGCTCTCCATTCCCACATCACCCAGATAGATGCACAGGATTACACGAGAGATCCAATGACGGGTGAGATGGACAGACTAGAAAGGCCGCGTAAGGGAGATAAAAGCGATCTGCTAGACATACTTCAAGTTGCCGAGGGTGCCTGTGTCATGATCATGCGGAACGTCGACGTTGAAGATGGGCTAGTCAATGGAACATTTGGCACGATTGGTCGAATAGTCACCCAGACGGCCAACGGTGCTACTGAGGTGACCATGCTTGGGCTTGTGCTGGACAATGCAGATACAGGACAGAGATGCCGCCAAAGGACATCTGGTCGTGGTGACAACTTGGTCTACATCGAGAGGGCAGAGGAAAGGCTGAAATTCAAGAAAGTGACTCGCAGGCAGTTCCCCATCAAGCTGGCTTACGCATGCACCGTTCATAAAGTCCAAGGCATGACGACACAATCTGCCGTGGTTTCATTGAAACGTATCTTTGCACCAGGCATGGCCTACGTTGCTCTGAGTAGAACGACTTCACTGCAAGGACTTCACATCATCGACTTCAATGAGAGACAGATATTTGCTGATCCTGCAATCACCGCTTCATTGGAGTCGATGAGGAAAGCCTCGTTTGACACGGTTATGCCACTATTAAATTATGTACAGCCAAAAGAAAATGGCCAAATATTAACAATTGTCCACCACAACACGGAAGGATTACCGGCTCATATCCAGGATACCAAACGGCATCACGAGTTGCCACTTGCCGATGTTCTGTGCCTCACCGAAACTCACCTCTCTGGCTCTTTTGTTGCCGACAGTCTGCAGTTGGAAGGGTACACCATGTTCAAACGCAACAGACATGAGTCGTACACAAACCTTCCTCGGTTGGCAAAAAGAGCGGGCGGTGGTGTCGCCGTCTACGTGAGGGACCATTGCCAGGCATTTGAAAGGCATTTCCTGCAAAATGTGACTGACCTGGAGTGTGTCGTTGTGAAGGTTGAGGCCCCTGTCAAAGCTTTAATCGCTGCCGTGTACAGACCACCAGATTACAGTCCTTGCCAATTCATACCAAAACTGCAGGCGCTTTTGGACACTTTGGAAATTATGAATCATCAGCCAGTCGTAGTCTGTGGAGATTTTAATGAGGATCTACTTTCCGGATCAAGGAAGCCCATATCTGAACTGTTTAACAGCAGAGGATATACCCAACTGGTCCGAGAAGCCACCACTGACAAGACCACATTGTTGGATCACATTTACACTTCAAGACCGCAGCAATGTCTACAGTCTGGAGTATTACGCACATATTGGAGTTACCACAATCCTGTATACTGTATTTTGAGCTCTACTTAGAACTTTGCGTCATTCCATGTAGCCATTGTGGTTGTGGTTGGTGTCGGGAGTGATTGTAGTCTGTGAACTTGTGGTGGGTGCAGTGGTTTTGGCTGAAACCACTGTGGTTGTTGAAAAAAGTACACGAAGAAAAAAGTACACCGCGCAGGGACCGGACGGCCCCCCCGAAATACCCCGTTCGTCACGTTTAAATAGATGGATCTATTAATAGATCTACAAAACGAACAAAATGTGTTCCGTAGTCAAAATTATTACGATTATAACCTCCCTTCTTTCTCTTATAAAAGTACAGGTTATCATCAATCAGATGGATCTATTAATAGATCTACAAAACGAACAAAATGTGTTCCGTAGTCAAAATTATTACGATTATAACCTCCCTTCTTTCTCTTATAAAAGTACAGGTTATCATCAATCAGATGGATCTATTAATAGATCTACAAAACGAACAAAATGTGTTCCGTAGTCAAAATTATTACGATTATAACCTCCCTTCTTTCTCTTATAAAAGTACAGGTTATCATCAATCAGATGGATCTATTAATAGATCTACAAAACGAACAAACTGTGTTCCGTAGTCAAAATTATTACGATTATAACCTCCCTTCTTTCTCTTATAAAAGTACAGGTTATCATCAATCAGATGGATCTATTAATAGATCTACAAAACGAACAAAATGTGTTCCGTAGTCAAAATTATTACGATTATAACCTCCCTTCTTTCTCTTATAAAAGTACAGGTTATCATCAACTTCTCTCTCGCTCTCATTCTGTTGTGTTCATATAAAGCTGCCGTGGTCTCTCTCTCTCTCTCTCATTCTGTTCTGTTGTGTTAATATAAACTTTGGATAAGCCTAGCCAAACAAAGAATGTACCTGAGTGGACTGTTAGTTCTTTCCCTTTTGCTGTGACCTTGGCGTGGTGGGAAAGCTTGTGTGCTTGTGTGCCCCAATGCTTGTATATCTTATCATGTGTTGTCATGCTTGTTTATATGTTTGTAAAAAAAAAAAAAAAAAAAAAAAACATGTTTGTTTATGTTTGTTAAATATATATATATAATAATAAATAAAAAAAAAATATGAGATGGAAGGCGGCTACATGGCGTAGTGGGCAAGGCGCTTGCCACGGAATCTGGAGACGCTGGGCTTGCCTGTTCGAGCCCAGCGCTCCACATTTGCTTTCAGTTTAGCTGGTCGTTCGTACTAATACACATTGGCCGTATTAGGGGGTGGGAAACTGATGGGTGGGGATTGGGCGTTGTGGACAGCGACTCCTACAGGTCGGTTGGTGCGCCTGCGCAGTAGAATCAGGAAGTGTCGGGGCAGCGTGAGCCTCCCACGCGTTACTCCTCGCCACCGAGAGATCGAGCTTTGCATGACCTCTAATAAAAATGTAACTAAATATCCGTTTGGCGTAAAAAATTAAAGACGTCATGGTTTGATTAAGCCTAGTCGAACACTCATCTCTGCCACTCGTATAAACTGCCTCGAGTGGAATGTACCTGAGTGGACTGTTTGAGTTAGTTCTTTCTACGGATGCACCGAATGGGAAATTCTTGGCCGAAACCGATACCGAAAATAGGAAACAGTTGGCCGAAAACCGAATGCCGAAAGGCCGAAAATGATTAATATAAATATATATATATATATATATATATATATATATATATATATATATATATTTTTTTTTTAGCTACCTGATTATGGCAAAATACATGATTATGGCTAAACTTAACTTAAATAATATTAATAATCACTATGGGCCCATAAAACATTTATTCAGCACTTTTGAATGCATACATTAATTCCAGACTGTTAAGACTAAAAGACTACAACGATTGATGACGACTTCCTGTCCTCGCATTTCCATTTCCGGTTTAACGATAATACATTTTCAACAACAGATTGCTGCTAATTAAACACTTCATTTAAACGGAGTAACGTTAACGTTATGTCGAGTTCATACGTGTAGTGTAGTATGAGCCGAAAGAGCCTTTTTAACCATTGTCGGCCGATAATTTTCGGTAGCCGAATTTTCGGTGCATCTCTAGTTCTTTCCCTTTTGCTGTGACCTTGGCGTGGTGGGAAAGCTTGTGTGCCCCAATGATCCTGAGTACTATGCCAGCATGAGCAGATCCTCAAAGGTTCTACCTTGCTGTACTAGTCCCAGGTGAGAGGTCAGACTAACAACAGCAACAAAACTCTTTAATTACAAATATGTTTATGTGAATTTAGGGCACGGTGCCAAGTTCAGTAGCTATGTGATGACAGACGTCAACATCAAAACAAGTCTGCATATCCAACTGGTTTAGGTAAGGAGAATTGAAATCTTATCCTTTGGCTACATCCGCATTGTATAAAAGCTACTTGTGATAATGTAATTGTGGTAATGCAATCGTGATGCACCTTGAATTGACTATGCAGCACTGATCAGAGATGTTTTGCGTTGCTTTTGCAGATGATGGAAACAGCCGGTGTATGGTGACTGACGCATCCTGGGGTTCAGTAATTGTTGAGTGAGAAGAGACCTTTGATCTGCCACTTCTTGGACACATGGTGCCATGAGAAAGGGTGAGTATTAAATAATACAACACGAAAGGGAGTTTGTGTTATAGTTAATAAAATCACATCTGTAGTCATATAGATCTTGACGGCCATGAAATTAGAAAGAGAATCATTGCAGAGAGAGTGTCATTGCACTACACAGTAGGGATATCCTCTTTGATTGGTCTATGTTGACCACTCCCCCGATCCTTAGGCCGCGCCCCCTTTTTGTATCCTTTGAACCGTTTGTCATAGAGACTCGCGAGAGACCCTCTCCCCCGTTGGCCGGCGGTGCACAGGCGTCACCCACACTTTCACAATTTCCCCCGCGCGGAATTGTCTAGTTAGTGTGGGTGACCTGGCGAAGGTTATTTATTATTCTTTATTCCACCGATTTTGCAAACACTTTGCAACACGTAAGCGTTCGCGCCCCATACACGTGAAAGGTATCAAAACGAGCGGCTTGCCTATGGCAACACCGGTCTCCGAACTCGTAAAGTTTCACCGCACCGTCTGGCTACGAATCGACTTTAAACGGTAAATTATCGGTCCCATTGGGAATGCATTGCATTTTAGAGTGTAGCAGCTGAAATAATCTTTTTCCCCCTACCTTGGGTGAATTGCGAGTGTGATCTCAATTTTGGACGTAGAAATAAAACAAACACATCAAAACGATGACACGGCTGTCAACCCGCTCACAAAAGAAAAATAAATGGAATTGGACATTTCTATCTCAACTGACGACCATTTGTTTGAAGGTTCTCCTCCCCATTGACCGCCATGCAATCGCACTCTAGAAATCACATTTTTCACACTATTTTTTAGCCTTCTGTTCCGATCGCCGAAGGAGTGCCACAATATCGCACGAATGTCACAATATCGCGCACAACCCTTCGCCTACTCGTTGTAGTGCTCATGTGCGCGTCACAACGCTTCATCTCTTATAGTTTTCTTTTAATCAATGTGACAATGCAGTCATGCATCTGCCTCCATAGAAATGCATTGGATAGAAAATATGCAAGTCATAGTGATTGCTTCACCTGTGTGGCTCATGGCTCACTCATGATTGGTTCAGCTGTGTGGCTCGTGGCTGAGCTGCCAATGACATCATCCACTTAACCCATCATTGGCCATCACTGTGTTGCACTACTGAATTGCTGACAGCGCCCTCTGTCTTGTGGGTTGTGTCATTGTACTCAGTAGGGATATCCTCTTTCATTTTTCATTGGTCCATGTTGACCCCCTTTCATTGGTCGATGTTGACCACTCCCCCGATCCTTAGACCACGCCCCCTTAGGCCACACCCCCTCAGTGTATCTCTTGAACCGTTTGTCGTAGAGACTTGCGGATTGTGCCATTGGTCGATGTTGACCACCTTTCATTGGTCGATGTTGACCACTCCCCCTGTTGACCACCTTTCATTGGTCGATGTTGACCACTCCCCCGATCCTTAGACCACGCCCCCTTAGGCCACACCCCCTCAGTGTATCTCTTGAACCGTTTGTCGTAGAGACTTGCGGATTGTGCCATTGGTCGATGTTGACCACCTTTCATTGGTCGATGTTGACCACTCCCCCGATCCTTAGACCACGCCCCCTTAGGCCACACCCCCTCAGTGTATCTCTTGAACCGTTTGTCGTAGAGACTTGCGGATTGTGCCATTGTACTCGGTGTAATAGTGTAATAGTGTGTAATAGTGTAATAGTGTGTAATAGTGTAATAGTGTAATAGTGTGTAATAGTGTGTAATAGTGTAATAGTGTAATAGTGTGTAATAGTGTGTAATAGTGTAATAGTGTAATAGTGTGTAATAGTGTAATATTGTGTAATAGTGTAATAGTGTAATAGTGTGTAATAGTGTAATAGTGTGTAATAGTGTAATAGTGTAATAGTGTGTAATAGTGTAATAGTGTGTAATAGTGTGTAATAGTGTAATAGTGTAATAGTGTGTAATAGTGTAATAGTGTGTAATAGTGTAATAGTGTGTAATAGTGTAATAGTGTAATAGTGTGTAATAGTGTAATAGTGTAATAGTGTGTAATAGTGTAATAGTGTGTAATAGTGTAATAGTGTAATAGTGTGTAATAGTGTAATAGTGTGTAATAGTGTAATAGTGTAATAGTGTAATAGTGTAATAGTGTGTAATAGTGTAATAGTGTGTAATAGTGTAATAGTGTAATAGTGTGTAATAGTGTAATAGTGTGTAATAGTGTAATAGTGTAATAGTGTGTAATAGTGTAATAGTGTAATAGTGTGTAATAGTGTAATAGTGTGTAATAGTGTAATAGTGTGTAATAGTGTAATAGTGTGTAATAGTGTAATAGTGTAATAGTGTGTAATAGTGTAATAGTGTAATAGTGTGTAATAGTGTAATAGTGTAATAGTGTAATAGTGTAATAGTGTGTAATAGTGTAATAGTGTAATAGTGTGTAATAGTGTAATAGTGTGTAATAGTGTAATAGTGTAATAGTGTGTAATAGTGTAATAGTGTAATAGTGTGTAATAGTGTAATAGTGTGTAATAGTGTGTAATAGTGTAATAGTGTGTAATAGTGTAATAGTGTGTAATAGT
Source organism: Notolepis coatsorum (assembly GCF_963971535.1). Classification (NCBI taxonomy): domain Eukaryota; kingdom Metazoa; phylum Chordata; class Actinopteri; order Aulopiformes; family Paralepididae; genus Notolepis; species Notolepis coatsorum. Next base: position 33,678,677 of record NC_140180.1, on the reverse strand, counting down.
GTAATAGTGTGTAATAGTGTAATAGTGTGTAATAGTGTAATAGTGTAATAGTGTGTAATAGTGTAATAGTGTAATAGTGTGTAATAGTGTAATAGTGTGTAATAGTGTAATAGTGTAATAGTGTGTAATAGTGTAATAGTGTAATAGTGTGTAATAGTGTGTAATAGTGTAATAGTGTGTAATAGTGTAATAGTGTAATAGTGTGTAATAGTGTGTAATAGTGTAATAGTGTAATAGTGTGTAATAGTGTAATAGTGTGTAATAGTGTAATAGTGTGTAATAGTGTAATAGTGTGTAATAGTGTAATAGTGTGTAATAGTGTAATAGTGTAATAGTGTGTAATAGTGTAATATTGTGTAATAGTGTAATAGTGTAATAGTGTAATAGTGTGTAATAGTGTAATAGTGTGTAATAGTGTAATAGTGTGTAATAGTGTGTAATAGTGTAATAGTGTGTAATAGTGTAATAGTGTGTAATAGTGTAATAGTGTGTAATAGTGTGTAATAGTGTAATAGTGTAATAGTGTAATAGTGTGTAATAGTGTAATAGTGTAATAGTGTAATAGTGTGTAATAGTGTAATAGTGTAATAGTGTAATAGTGTGTAATAGTGTAATAGTGTGTAATAGTGTAATAGTGTGTAATAGTGTAATAGTGTGTAATAGTGTAATAGTGTGTAATAGTGTAATAGTGTGTAATAGTGTAATAGTGTGTAATAGTGTAATAGTGTGTAATAGTGTAATAGTGTAATAGTGTGTAATAGTGTAATAGTGTAATAGTGTGTAATAGTGTAATAGTGTGTAATAGTGTAATAGTGTGTAATAGTGTAATAGTGTGTAATAGTGTAATAGTGTAATAGTGTGTAATAGTGTAATAGTGTGTAATAGTGTAATAGTGTGTAATAGTGTAATAGTGTGTAATAGTGTAATAGTGTAATAGTGTAATAGTGTGTAATAGTGTAATAGTGTGTAATAGTGTAATAGTGTAATAGTGTGTAATAGTGTGTAATAGTGTAATAGTGTGTAATAGTGTAATAGTGTAATAGTGTAATAGTGTAATAGTGTGTAATAGTGTGTAATAGTGTAATAGTGTAATAGTGTGTAATAGTGTGTAATAGTGTAATAGTGTGTAATAGTGTGTAATAGTGTAATAGTGTGTAATAGTGTGTAATAGTGTGTAATAGTGTGTAATAGTGTGTAATAGTGTGTAATAGTGTGTAATAGTGTAATAGTGTGTAATAGTGTAATAGTGTTGCGGGTTGTGTCGTTGCACTCAGTAGGGATATCCTCTTTGATTGGTCTATGTTGACCACTCCCCCGATCCTTAGGCCGCGCCCCCTTTTTGTATCCTTTGAACCGTTTGTCATAGAGACTCGCGAGAGACCCTCTCCCCCGTTGGCCGGCGGTGCACAGGCGTCACCCACACTTTCACAATTTCCCCCGCGTGGAATTGTCTAGTTATTATTATTATTATTATTATTATTATTATTATTATTATTATTATGCATTAAAACATTTTCCCCAGCAAATCTCTTAGTTACATCAATACTGTGCTGTCAGATCAGTGTTATGTGTGTAGGTTAACTTAAGTATTTAATGTAAAAGTTATTGCCCATTGGAAATTCCCATGTCAAATGCATTATATGTATCAATATATAAGTTGATAAATCTAGTGATTTCTCCACAAAATTATCCTAAATCAGCTAGTCTACCTTAAATCTCCAGGAGAGGTGTTATTGGCTAGCTTGCAGCCGGATATAGAGAGAGGAAATTAGTGTCTTGACTTCTTCTTTTCTGACTCTGGAGAAGACCTTAACTCATTCAGCGTCAGAGGGAGAGGGCGCTGTGTACTGTGTGGTTGAAAGGCCAACACTTTAAAGTATAGGAATACGTGGCAGTGTTTGCAGGGCTATAACTATATTATATATTATAGCTATAGATACAATACTATTGCCCATTTGACATAGAGTATATATCGTTCAAAAAGAAAGAATTTTTTCATCCATACATTCCCGTTTTATACCGTGGTGAATAGAAGTATGGTTTTAGGGTAATTCACGGGAGGCTGGTAATAGCCCCCAACGTGTATTATACTAAATGCATTGGCGTTCCATCCCTACACACGCTACAATAAAAAAATCAAATGCATATGATAGGTAGCCTATTATGTTACATCACGTTTTTGTATGCTTTGATCGTCACCAACGGAATACGTTATGGACTAGCGTTACACACATACGCTCGGATCGCAATGAAGGCATGCTTTGATCAACGCAAGATTTATATCATATAGCCTTGACTAGGATCTGCCCCAAAAGGAATATTCCAATTATCTGATTGCGAGTCCCAGTATTGGTGTCGCCAACATAATCCGCCATACATCATCGATCTGGAGCATTTGACGCTCCTCAAGCCGATCGGGACAACCGCTCCCCTTGCCTGACATGGAAAAGTCCGCCCGGTCCAATATAATCGACGCACAGCCCAAGACACAGAGTTTCAAAGGATGTGCAATACCGGCCGCATCCTACCAGGCGGCGGTATTGGACTTTTGCGATCTCAGACTCATTCCCTATGATAACGCCAGGCTCCCTGGATGGATAATGAATGGAAATATCAAATAAAAGAAATAATGATGAAAACCCGACTTTTCTCGGGTTTGGCGCTCAAGCGTTGGCGAGTTAACCCGACTTATCTCGGGTCTGGCGTCCATTGAGTTAAGTGCACTTTCCATAATGTTGGCATGTTCCTTTTTAAAAGTGAGCAAAGCGCACATGCACTGACACAAAGGCAACGTTAAATCATTATTTCCATGGCAGCTGCACTAACATTAACAACTTGCTCACAGACTGAAGTTACACTGTAGGGTTGGTGAGGGTTTGCAGTATTCACAGGAGGGCCACTTATGTTAGCTAGATGTCTGCTCTGTCTCCCCATTGCCATTGCATGTGTGGGATGCTGCACGAAGAAGCCTTCACATCAATACTATCTCTCTGGACACTCTCCAGACAGCTTGGATCACAGTCCTTCTCTTTCTTTCACGTCTGTCTTTCCCTTTCCCTCTCTCTTTATTTTTCATTATATATACTGCATATCTACTCTATATCTATCATACAAACAGACACACAGACACAGACACACACACACACACACACACACACACACACACACACACACACACACACACACACACACACACACACACACACACACACACACACACACACACACACACACACACACACACACACACACACACACACACTCCATACCAGTAACCAGTAACCACCCCATCATTTTTCTGGGGCAACTGAGCCATCCATCCTTTGATGTGTCGCCCAATTACAGCATTTTGGCCATGATGAACTGTCCCAATTAAGCGGTGCACTTATGCCTGGGCACCGCGTAGCGGTGTTCACCACAATGCCTCTCTACCTCATTAGCACGTCACCATTACCCATCGCTCACAAGCACCAGGCACTCGCACTTACACCCGGTAAACGGATGCTGATTGAGGGGGATCGTGAATCATAATGCACTAACACTTGAGTAATTGGCAGACAACATGGAACACTCCAGCTCCTTGTGTGGGTAGGGCCCCTATGGAAGCATGCTTTCAGCAGGCACATTTAAATAGTGTATTAGCATAAAAGCCCATACTTGACCACACTATGGAAAGCCCAGAGGGTCAACATAAAAAAATAGAAAGGTGGTGGAAACCAGTGGTTCCATCTGTGAGGGTGAACTTTTAATGGCCTGCAAAGATACAATTTCCTCACTTTATAAATGAATGCAGAGAGAATAAAAAAAGGCTCAATGAGTCACCTGGAGAATTAAATAAATCCACCATGCTTTAAACACAGCCTTCAAAGCACGGGGGCCGGGGAGGGAAAGTGAGCGGCTGTGGACACCACAGCCACGCGGATGATTTGCCCTAGATGCGGTGTTACCCTAACATAAGTCAAAAATCTGTTTTGCTAGGTGTGTCTGGGTAGCGCAGTGGATTAAGCACTTGCCTACCACCGCAGAGACTCTGAGATCTAATCCAGCTGTCAGCGGTACCTCCGGCTTGGTCAGTTGTCCCTACTAACACAATTGGCAGTGTTAGCGGGTGGGAAGCCAGTGGGGTATGTGTCCTGGACGGTCGTTTGACTCCTACTGGTCAGTCGGGGCGACTGTTCAGCAGGGAGAGGATCTGGGGGAAATAGCGCAAACCTCAGTGCGCGTTACGTTCCCCCAGTGAAACTCCTCGCTGTCAGGTGAAAAGAAGCGGCTGGCGACTCCACATGTATCGGAGGAGGCATGTGGTAGTTCTACACCCTCCAGTGGCGGCTAGGGGCGCAAGGGCGCCGACCCACTTGCTGTTTAATCAGAAAGAAGAAAATAAAACTTTTTAGTTTTTTGTTTTATAGCCCTATAAATAATATAAACATGTTTAAAATGAATAATATTTACTCATTTTAAGTATGTTTGTATTTCCAATGCACAATATAACGTTATTATCTAAAATAAAAAAACACTTGTTTTCCTGAGCAGGAAGTGACGTTTTTTTTTATTTCTTTTATTTTTGTGTATTTCTCGGCCCGGGCTAGACGCGATAGCGCTCTGAGTGCGGGTCACAGTTTGATCGCTGTATCCGTCACAGCCAATCAGTGCATAACGCGTTGTGCGTTGAAATATGACTATTATGTTGGAATCCGGGCGCGATTTGAAGCGGTCTAGCCAGTAGCGTCAATAATTTCTGTAGCCGCATTTCGCGGAGACGCTCTCTGATTGGCCGACGCCAGTATTTTTTTCCGTAGCAGAATTTCACAGAGACGATCTCTGATTGGCCGAATCCAATTTCTAATGTTCCAATTCTAGCTTCCTAGGTTGGTCCGTTGGTGAGAGATAGTTGTGTTGTTGTGTTGTTGTGAGATGCAGGCAGCAGAGCGTGCCGTGACTGCAAGTTCTTTAGACGGTTAAGCTTAGGCACTCTTTCAAAGTTGGTTAAGGTTAGAGTTTGTCTTAGAGCATGGCGATAGAACGCCAGGTAGTTTGCAGTCTGTTCGACGCGGAAAAATGGACAAAGAAATGTACTTGTGTTGTGCTAACAAGCTAACACTTGGCTAACAAGCTATATGGCGGATGCAGTCTGGAGACAGTGGACAGTGGTCTGGAATACATCAACAGTGGATTATACACGTTTATCAAGCTCTCCTGCCCTGGACGTTTCAACTAAACAGTGAGTCTCTCTCTCTCTCTCTCTCTCGCTCTCTCTCTCTCTCTCTCGCTATACACAGCTGTCTCCGCGAAATGCGGCTACGGAAAAAAGTATTGACTGTGCTTGCTGAGACGATAATTAATAGGCTAGCGATTCAAAACGCGCTGCTGTGTTGTGAACTATAACATTAATTTAGCTGCTGCTGATGCATAATGAATGAATGAAGAATTTGATTGATCCGAGAGACAGAGAGAGATTGCTCCAGAGCATCTCAGAGCATTACATTTTCAACTCGACCTATTAACGTGAACTGCGACCCACAAGGCACCAGCGCCAGCGGCCGCCACTGACACCCTCCCCAGGTCGACAGTGGGGCAATGTGCGCAACGACCAGGAAGGGAACTGGCATAACGACTAAATTGGGATGAGTGGGGGAAAAAATACAGAAAATAATTGAATAAAATAATTATAAGAAAATCTGTTTAGCTTATGGATGAAAAGGAAAACTTAAGGTCTACCTTGTATAGGTCTCCCACACTTGTGTTGAAACACAACATGTTTACTTTGAATGCATACAGTAATACAGATTGAAAAGCCCCCATTTAGTCTGCTTACACTTGTTTACAAACCGGCCTTCGTCCAAAGAACTGGCACGTAGTGCATGAAACCCTACATATTCTTCATCATTAACATTTATAACAATATTATCATGCTCTGGCTTAATGATCACTTTAAGTGCCGAAAACGTGTTTAGGCGTCCTTCCCCGCCATGCTCAAGTTGCCGAGGACGCCGTAACTCGTCTTTAATATCAATATTTCAAAAATCTGTGATCGGAATCATATTTTCCATCCGCAGCCTTCACACACAGTTCTGAGCTCCTCTCAAACCTCTAGCGGTTCAAGAGCGCCATCTGGTGGCCGATCGGCAGAAGCGCCAAACAGGAAGTTATGTGGTTGAAGTGCTGATCGTCCATATTACTTCCGGGCACTCTCTATCGGTCCCGGGACTCGATCTCGACACAATACATAGCGATCCGTTGCCAATAACTCGATAAACAACATGATTTGTACGTATATACTATTATACAACCTGGAAATAGATCGCGTATTTCTACATCCCATAATAGGAATATTTCAGTTCCACGCTCATCGTCCAACGGCGCGAGGAAGATACGGTAAGATTCAGCGTTATTTTTGAATGTGTTCGATATAAACTGCTCTGATGATCATATCACCCACACTAGATGAATGATATAACGCTGCCCACGGAATTATAAACGATCCCCCGCCCATCCGGTCATCATCAGATGATACGTAGAAACTTCTAGAAGTACATCCAATTGAAATTTTTGATCTCGCACAGATTCCTACCAAACTGTATTTCATCATCAATATAATGCATTTGAGGCTATAAATCACGTTCTGGAGAAAGCTGCAGAAAGAGATGAAAACATACTTATACTTTAGACCATATTTTACTATGAATATGTGAATGAAAAAGTTTAACGTTGCTACACAATGAACAATACATATAGGACCTTGAATGGGCCCTTATAATGGCAATTTAGCAATAGAATTTAAAAAGTTATAGCCCTGCAAAGAAGGGGAACTTTTCCATAGACAAATAGAGCTGGCAAGGGATAGTATATCATGAATTTAGCCTTAGGCAATCAAAGTGTATGATGCATTTACATGCTGATAGTTATTTATAGTTCATTAATATCTCACATAGTCAAAAGTACATTCCCACTTCCTCTGTTCCACTAACCCAAGTCAGTCTCCACACTAGGTGTCAAAATACAATGATCTAACGACCTGTGCCTGGCACCTTCGGCCTTTGGGCAGGCCAGCTGAGCATGACATCATATTCAGCCACATTCTCTATCACACCATGGAGACAGTAATTCTTGATATATTAAGCAGTCAGCGGCAGGGGCGGATTTATGATTGTAGGAGATCCGGGGCTTAGCCCAGATAGGTGACGTGTGAGCGGGCACGGAAATGTTTTACTTCGACACCACAACCTTTAACTTATACCACCACCTTAAAGCGGACAAAAGGCACTAGAGAACACTTAAATGCACACCCTTTAATTAATGAAGCAAACAATAATAATAATTAATAATAATAATGATAATAATAATACACTGTATTTGTATAGCACCTTTCATACAAGAATTGCAGCTCAAAGTGCTTCACAGCAGTAAAAAAAGACAGGCATAAAATGAGCACAACATTGGCAGATCAAGAGCAATGCATAAAGTGCAGACATAAAGCATAAAATAGATAGCAGCAAAATAGACAAAGTCAAGGTAAGACATAGAACATTAATGCACAAATGACCCTCTGTATTTATATTTGAATTGTATGTTTTTTGTTTAATGCCCTGTTTTATGTTGAAACTTGTTGTGTGCTGTGTTGGTCATGGACTCCCTGGAAGAAGAGATATTGTATCTCAATGGGACATTCCTGGATAAATAAAGGATAAAAAAAAAAAAAAAAAAAAAAATTAAATCACATCGTTTTCATATTAGGATCTAAGATCTAGGGTTAACTCGCCGAACGTTGAGCGCCAGGACCCCCGAAAACCAGAGTATAGTCGGGTTTTCATCGTTGTTTCTTTTATTCGATATTTCCATTCATAAAGACATGCTGGCAGCCTGTGTTATCACTGGGGATGGGTCTGAGATCTCAAATCTCAAACTATGTCTACAGACGGTATGAATTAATGTTGCTGAATTAAAGAATTAATAATTAAAACGTGCCCGACGCGCCTGCATTTTGTTCATTCATTGGAGGAGATCCGCGCTCGACAAAGCTCGAGTTACATTCAGTTATTTTACAGCTGGTGACTTCATTCACGCTACATCGTCTACAATGTCTACAGACTATGAATTAATGTGGCTGAATTAAAGAAGAATAAGTAAAACGTGTCAAATCACATTTGTTTACCAACGATTTTGTTATTTGTGTACTATAAGATGAAACAATTCTAACTGTGTTTTGTCTCTAGACTAGAGCGTGGTGCAGCGGCAGTATCCTTGTATCTGAAACACAGACATTCCAAAAATCTGGTTTGAATCCTAATAATTTTTTTTTTATCATTTTATTTTTCAAACATATTCAAGAATAAACATCATAACTATCACAACAGTAGTTATAATGTTAAATGTCCTTTGGTCGATAACAGCGATAGGACGTCAACATTGTCACCAGGGGCGGATTTAGGATTGTAGGAGATCCGGGGCTTAGCCCAGATAGGTGCCCGCGTTAGCGGGCACGGATTTTTTTAACTTCGACACCACAACCTTTAACTTATACCACCACCTTAAAGCAGACAAAAGGCACTAGAGAACACTTAAATTCACACCCTTTAATTAATGAAGCAAACTATAATAATTTATAATAATAATAATAATAATACACTGTGTTTGTATAGCACCTTTCATACAAGAATTGCAGCTCAAAGTGCTTCACAGCAGTACAAAAAGACAGGCATAAAATGAGCACAACATTGGCAGATCAAGAGCAATGCATAAAGTGCAGATATAAAGCATAAAATAGATAGCAGTAAAATAGACAAAGTCAAGGTAAGACATAGAACATTAAATCACATCGTTTTTTCATATTAGGATCTAAGATCTAGGGTTAACTCGCCGAACGTTGAGCGGCAGGACCCCCCGAAAACCAGAGTGTAGTCGGGTTTTCATCGTTATTTCCCTTCATAAAGACATGCCGGCAGCCTGTGTTATCACTGGGGATGGGTCTGAGATCTCAAAAGCTATGTTTCTAAGGTGGAAGAATTATGTTTTTGTCAACTTGTTGATTGTGATTTAAAGCTTAGGTCTGAGTCTACCATAACACCAAGACTTAACTCACTCAAATACAGTTAGCAGCTGGATAGACTACAGATGGAAATTAGCTTATGCTAAATCTGGTGCAAACATATTTTCATGTAACAATGATTAATTGTAAAAAAAAAAAGGAAAAAAAAGAAAAAAAGATTATAATTTTTTTTTTTTTTTAATAGATTCTGGGCTTTTCAGAAAACATTCTGGGCTTGAGCCCAAGTAGCCACCCCCTAGCCCCGCCCCTGATTGTCACGAGAGAGAGCAAGCAAGAGAGAGAGCAAGCAAGAGAGAGAGACCAGAGAGAGAGAGAGAGAGAGGAGAGAGAGAGAGAGAGAGAGAGAGAGAGAGAGAGAGAGAGAGAGAGAGAGAGAGAGAGAGAGAGAGAGAGAGAGAGAGAGAGAGAGAGAGAGAGAGAGAGAGAGAGAGAGAGAGAGGCCAGAATGGCCCGCACAGTGCAATACTCCAATTCAGCCATTGGGTGGGGTGGCGCTGCTGAGCGGCCCTGAGAGCGCCGGTCCTGAGAGCGCCGCTCTGCCGCGGCCGTCAGAGCGCGGCCCTGAGAGCGCCGCTCTGCAGCTGGATACTATTGGCTTATTGAGGGAGTTTGGCTGGCTGTCTACTTTTGACTAGAAGACACCATTGGGAGGACAGCACAAATACATTTGAATCTAATGTGATTTATAAGCTCATTTTCTTTTCATTTTAATATACTTGTACAATCTCAACATCATTGTAATGAGAGCTTGCTCTCAATGATCATTCGAGTGTAAATAAATAATTAATTGAATACAACCATTTTGAATTATATTGTTTTTTTCTTGTAAAGCAAATGTTTGAGCCAAATTACTACAACTTTCCAATTAGCGTACATGTATAATATAGATTTATTCTCAAAATCAAACGAATCAAATTAGTGTGTTCCTTGTTTATTGTCTTAACAATGAATTTGTGAGGTTTCTTGCTTGTAGTTTCTCAACAAGCTACCAATGTTACCATGCAGTGTCATTTTGACACATACTGTACCCGAAAATGCATTCTAGCTAGCTAACCTCACCTTAACCCTGAACACAGACCTTTCGTCACCCTCCGTTTAGCACTGTACCAGTGAAGAAGAAGGTCTTGCAGAAACCATTAGGCCTCGAGGAACGCTCCGATTTGTTTTGTATTTGCCAATCAATCATCCGGGGCAAAGTCAAAGGGCGGGGGGGTGCCATTCAAAATGGTCCTGAAAGAGAGGAGAAACTAATGCCTAATGTATACTTCCCCAGAAACGGAGAGTGCAGAGGCTGCAGAGGGGACTCATCACGCATCTCCTGAAAACTGTAAACACGCCGAGCACCGCAGACTGCAGCAGAGGTAATGGATGGCTTGAGGACAACGACGAAAAAAAGACGAATCTGTTTCAGGCTGGGAAATCATGTACCTCCACATGTATTATCCAGTAATGAAAGATTATAAGAGCAGGGTCTTCATTCTTTATAAAGATTGGCATGCATCTATATGCATCAAACTGTTTAAGGAGGGACATTGACTGAATATGAATGTGATATGTGGGTAATTCAGGTGAGTAGTTCAGTCATAATACACATAATACATTGTAACAGTACTTGACTTTCACTTAATCTTTTTTCTTTTCTTTTTATCAGTCATCTGCAAGCTAGCAGCATCCTTGTTGCAGAACGAGCACAGGCGCAACAGTATAAATCTGGCTTAATTTAACTTGCAGCCCACAGAAAGTGACCCTATTACTCTGGGTAGCATAGGGTGGTGACGAGTGGTTTGCATTGAGATTTCCATAATGAATCACCCCATCAGACCTGAGTGGGACCACCCTATCACCTATCTCGGTTATTATGTTTCCTGTATTAATATTGCTATTAAGGGGAGGTGTTTTAAATTTTTATTTATAAGTGCAAATACATTTCAAACTAAACTTAAACTCCATCATCTTCTTTACTGTGTTTGGCCATGAGCTGCAACTATGTGTAGAATTTAGCTGTATATTAGGCCATGTCTACACGTACACAGATATTTCTTTCACCCCTCTGTTTTCAAAATAATTCCCTGTCCATGCCAACAGTGTTTTAGAAAATATCTCCTTCCACATAACGACGCAAAAATGCTCACAGGAACTGACCTGATTGGAGGTTGCAGCGAGCTCCCCAATGGACCTGATTGCAGAGAAATTACTCTGTTTTCAAAAAATATCCATATAGACAGGGGCCATTGGTCATGATGTTAGCATTTCCCAAAAGCTCCGTCTCACCCATCCGCACATACAGTATACAAAAGAGATGCTAGATGCTAGATTAGATGCTGCTCAGGGGGAGTCGGAGGTGGAAGGGTTTGGCTACAGCATCCGCCGTTGGAGAAAATATACTGTATGAATGGGGGGGAAACCAAGGGCACCCGAGAAGGTTTCAACTGAATTTTCCACTGATGACATACCTCACTTTTGTATGTTTTTTTATTATTTAAATTAATTCAATTATTATTATTATTGTTTAACATAATTTTTTTTGCCGTGTGGTCTCCCCATTTTTGTTGCGACCTGAAGGAGCGGTCATAACAACAACACAACTTAACATTTCAGGACCAGCAGCCAACCTATACAAGAGAAGTGCAGCCACCTATGGTTGAACCGGGGCAGTCGAGTCATACTGTAGGTCCAGGATTGGAACCATTGAGTCCATGTTTGGAGGTTGTGAACATAATGGGCTAAAATGGCCACCTTCAACACATCATAATTATTCACATCTGTCACTTCCCAACAGGCCTTTTGAGCTTTCACTGTTAAAAAAAGGGGCCAGTTAAGTTAAGTCTTTATTAATCCCCTTGCGAAATTCGTCCTCTGCATTTGACCTATGCTAACTAGTTAGGAGCAGTGGGGCAGCCACACAGTACAGTCAGCGCCCGGGGACCAATTCCAGTTGTAATGCCAGTACCTTGGTCAAGGGCAATGGCAGGAAACCTAGTCTTTTTGGTGTGGGAGGTAACCAGAGTACCTGGAGGAAACCCACTCAAAACACAGGGAGAACATGCAAACTCCACACGGAAAGGCCGCTGCTGGGTTTTGAACTCAGGACCTTCTTGCTGTGGGGCGACAGTGCTAACCACTGTGCCGCCATATGCCTGCCCACTCTGCCTCAGGCCACCGCTCTGAGCACTTCACTGGGTCCTGTAGGCTTCGGCCTGCTTTGCCAAATGCTGGCCCTGTGTAGTCACAGCATCTTGTAAGGCTCTGGGCCCGCTGGGTTTGGATGAGCTGGGTTAGTGCATTCTCCATAGCACTCTCTCTCGGGTAACTATTTTATTGTGAATTATTTTATTGTGCCCGGCTGCCCGCATTCTCCATCAAAATGTGCCAACCCAGGGGAGGCTAGTTTCACAATGAAACAGGAGACTCAGAGACAGTTGATTTTTCTCCTCCTGTTTTTCTGTGTTTTTCTCCCATCCCAATTTAGTCATGCCAATTCCCCCCTCCCCTTCCTGGTTGTTGCTCGCATGTGCCCCCCACTGGTCGGGCTAGGGAGGGTTGATAGATACCTATCACATGTCCCCTCCGATACATGCGGAGTCAGCCAGCCACTTCTTTTCACCTGCCAGCGCGGACTCTCATTGGTGAGGTGTAACGCGTGGGAGGCTCACACTACCCTCACCATCTCCCTTCCTCGCTGTGCAGGCGCCCCTGACCGACCTGTAGGAGTCGTTGTTTTACAACGACCAGATTACCACCCACCGGCCTTCCCTCCCGCTGACTCTGCCAATTGAGACAGTATGACGGCCGGCCAAGCCGGAGGCAACGCTGACAGCCGGAATCGATACCAGTGTCTCTCGCGTTGGTGACGAGCACTTAGTTCCGCTGCGCCACCCAGCGCCAAACCTTTGTGAGTCTTTAATAAAATATCAAACGGGGTCAAACATGACTGAAGGTTCCTCCCGTTCAGGGTGTTTAGCCTTTAGCCATCCCTCAATGAAGGGCTGTGGCCATGAACCTGTAGAGCAGAGCAGAGAGAGCGGTGAGCCAACATGTGATCAACTTTGCAGGGACCCAACTTGTGTTTCTCAGTGGTAACGGCGATCGGTTTGGTTTTCCTAGGTGGGGGAAGAAAAGAAAGAGATGATGAGAGTCACACTGTGTGTTCCGTTATGTACCATGGGTAGGTTCTCTGAGTCACAATGTGTGTTCCGTTACGTACCATGGGTAGGTTATCTGAGTCACAATGTGTGTTCCGTTATGTACCATGGGTAGGTTCTCTGAGTCACAATGTGTGTTCCGTATGTACCATGGGTAGGTTCTCCTGAGTCACAATGTGTGGTTATGTACCATGGGTAGGTTCTCTGAGTCACAATGTGTGTTCCGTTATGTACCATGGGTAGGCTCTTTATCAGCAACGCCCAGCTTTACATTCACACACTGCCCAGTACAACCATCAATCGAACTAATGATCTTCTTGCCAGCTTCTTGGTAGAAGTCAGAGTGGTGTTCAAACCGCCAGGCTGCTAGGAAGCTGGTGAGCGAATGCCTCCCCTGATTACCTGGTGGTTTGCAGGTGTGACCAGTGCCTTGTGCCCAATGGCTGCAATACATGAACTGGATAAAACACTCCCTCTATCACTCCAACATGAGCTTGGGTCCCCTGTGCCTCGGATTGCCATGGCCATTCCCCTGGCTTGACACAATCCCCCGGAGGTGAATCCGTGCTATTCATTCATCATTAAAATTAAAGCTTCTCATCCAGTTCACACCTGACATTTGTTCTACGGAATGAAAATGGCCTTCACCTCTCTCTCTCTCTCTCTCTCTCTCTCTCTCTCTCTCTCTCTCTCTCTCTCTCTCTCTCTCTCTCTCTCTCTCTCTCTCTCTCTCTCTCTCTCTCTCTCTCTCTCTCTCTCTTCTCTCTCTCTGTCGTCTCACTATCAAATGCCTTTCAGTTCACATTGCATTTTCCTACCAGATGGTAGATTGGAGACAGACATTTTGAACACAGAGTACAGGCAGACGTGCCCATCAATCCAGCTTGTGTAACGTTAATGAGCAATACTGCTCAATCTGTCTCTAATGCTTATGATGCTGATGTTGTAGTGATAGATCCGTCAGGTGAGTCACTCACCTACTGCCATGTTTACGTAATACACTGTACAGTATTTAACTTTTTTACCTGACTATACCAGGCCAAACATTTACAATACCACTCAGCCAAAGGGAGGATTTCCCTCCCAGCAAAAGGATACATTTGTGCTTTGCAGATGTCAGGTATACTTGCACTGCTATACTTTACACTGTAAAAACAGATATTTTCTTTATCTTTGTTGGAGAACACAATGTATAGCCTCCTGGTTTCAATAGGAATAGATAGGAATAGATTATTGCAGGAATGGAACATTTTCACCATAAATATGAATACATAGCTAAAACAAGGCTAGGCAAGCCTAGTTAAGCCGGACTTAGATACTGTACATGCCAGTGTGGAACTCACACATGCGTGTTTCAACAATAGGGAGTCAGTCAGTCAATAACAGACATTGCCTAGAATAGGGCCACACCCTCTGGATCCAAGTAAAAAATGCATAGCCAAAACATTAATGAAATATAGACGCTCCTTTATATTCAGTTTATTTACACATCCACAAGACACATTTTGAGAAGTCTGAAGACAAGCGTAGAAATGTCACCTGTGGATGTGTAAATATACGGAATATAAGGGAGCTACAGTGTGCAGACCTTCTATATTTAATTGTAGTCTCCCAAGGTAATTGGATGTGCGCAGTCACTATATATTGTATACAGCCAAAACATGTATAAATGCCAAGATGATAGCTTTTTTCTGTCACATTCTACCAACACAGTTCGCAGATGTCCCTGTGGAACATCAAAGAGGTTTTGAAAATATGCCTATATACTTATTTACAGTATTTTGATTCATAATGAATGTGAGACACTAACCTGACCTTCCACCTACAGTAAGCCGAAGTCTACTCCTCACTGTGTTTGCACACAAGTTGCACAGGTTATAATTTTATTTGGTCTCCTGGCTGCCAATCCAGTAGGCGTATGGCTGGATGCTGTGGGCATAAGCCTTCCCTCCCTGAAACCTTTTCCTAATCAGTTAGGAAATAGTAAAGAGAGTAATCAACTGATCATAAAGAAATAGCCTCGCTAAATTATTAGATATGGGATCATAAAAAGACACATCACATTATCTTAAGATGACTTCTTCCAACAACAAAGGTAGTTAATTTTTTAGAGATAATTTTATTAAACTGCCACCACCTGTACATCATCTCAGCCCACTGATGCGTATCCACAGCAACGAGCGCCATTGGGTCCCCTCTAGAAGAAGAGAGCTTATTACCTATTTATTCATTATTGTATGTCTAAGGTTTTATATTTGAACATGTAAAAATAAATCAATGACTGTTACCCTTAAGTGAAATAATTGTGTCTTTCCTGCTAACAAAACAGAAACCAATGCCCCAAGTAGATGTGAATGGGATTTTAGGTATGGGATATGTGGTTGACTATTAGTGACTAGTAGTGTTATTTTGTTCAGTCTCTCCTGGGCTATATACATATTATTAAAACATTTGTATCATCACCCTCCTGTCACTGTAAATTAAAGTACAGATGGGTGCAATTTCAGACTTTTTCCTGTCCGATTTCTCCATTGATTTCCATTGCAAAATTGGACACGGAAAAGTATCCAATTTTATTATATTTATTATTATATAGTACTATCTGTACTATCACAATATAGTGACATGAGGTTGATTTACAGTATACAACATAATATAAGTGTGTGTGTGTGTGTTTGCGTTTGTGTGTAAGGGATAATAAAAGAGGGGCTGGGCATTGAACTGTTTAAATGGCCGATGTGGAGGTTGTGTAGACTCAGCCAAACCTCTGTGAAGGTCGAGTTTATTATCCCGCTTATACAACAGCTTTTCAACAGAAAAAATCATTCTGAAAACAAAACACATCTGCATCAGCACATAATATTAGCTCTGAAAAGCTAATAAAGTTATACTGTTTCCATAGCAACACATGTGGTCGGGCTAATACCATACCTAGAGAACAAACGCCGACCCATTAGATTCCTATGCAATGGAAATTGTCGGGTCTCGCACCAAAGATGTTAAGAAGAGACATAAATCTTGATTTGTCCTCGTATCAGTCCTACCTCACCAACAGATCACGCTGTTTTCCTAAACAATCACTCAACTGTCACATCCACTGTCAAACAAGGTATTCCCCAAGGTTCTGTACTCTGTCCATTTCTGATTCTCCATCATTTCAACCTGGACCTCCACTGCTATGCCGATGACACTCAGATATACCTCTGCACCACAACCCACCCCCTCTCTCACGTCAACTCCTGCCGGCCTGCAATAAAAGTTATATGTTCTATGTTCTAAGTTTGCAATGTCCTTTGCAATGCCACCACAAATGTCCTAAAGGACCAATAAATTCAAATGCAA
Organism: Notolepis coatsorum; assembly: GCF_963971535.1. Lineage (NCBI taxonomy): Eukaryota > Metazoa > Chordata > Actinopteri > Aulopiformes > Paralepididae > Notolepis > Notolepis coatsorum. The sequence goes on along the minus strand of NC_140180.1, from coordinate 33,662,147 downwards.
TGAAACTCAGTTCAGTTAAATTCAATTCCGTGTGACAAAACGTAACTTCTCTTCATCTGCTCCATGTCCACTCGCAGCGAAATCAACCATCCGACACCCTCCAATCAACTGGTGTCCAGTGTTTCCCCCTCCATGACCTTCGCATGATGACCCTCAACCACACTCTCGCCCTCGACGATCACATCCAACAAATTGTCAAAAAGGAAAAAATTATTGCAAAGATCCAACCCTCCCTCTCACGCCCTGCTGCTGAAACACTCGTCCATGCCTTCATTTCCTCCCGTCTTGACAACTGCAACTCACTGCTCAGTCTAAGGCATCAGAAGCGGCTCCATCAACGCTGCTCCAATCGGCCAAGAACACATTCCGCCCAACTTCTGACCCGTACCAAATCACATGGCACCACATCACCTGCATCAGTCAATCAGATAATTGGAGACAATGTCATGGTGCATCTGGCTATTGTCCTTTACCGAGTAATTGCTCACCTAGCCTAGTCTAAAGCATATACTGAATATATACCTACACTAAAGCATACAGTAATTGCTCTTGGCAATGTGCCCTGGACAGCTGTAGAACCTAGACCTCAGAGTAATCACAAATGTTTGACCTTTACTAGTTCTTCCATTATCTCCCTGTACAGTTCCAATGAGTGAGAGGAGATTCCCAACTCCCTCCAGGCCAAAAGAGTTCTGGCATCGGGAATCAAAGGCAACCAGAAGTGAAGATAAATAGGCCAGGCAGCAGCTGGCTTCCCTCAACACAAATGTGGATATATATTTAATTAATGACTGAACAGTGGGTGGGACAGCACTTCGCATATTTTGGTGATATCATGTTCTACGTGGTTTAATGTGGTTCCACGGTACTACCACAATACTTGCATGCACGCTGACAAACGCACACGCAAACACATACAATAAGCCTTATTGATTATGTCTGTGACTAAGTGGATATACGCCAGTGCATCTGGGCACCAACATCTGGCCACAATTCTACTTGAATTAGATAGCTATCCTTAAAGGGGTAGTTCACCCGAAATGCATGCATCATTATGGGGGTGTAGTTTGGTAGAAAATAGTTCCAACATGAAACGGGAAAGAGACATTGCTTTTCAAATGTATTTTCTTGGTGCTTTGAGCGCCACAAACCAAGTGCCATTCAGCTCCATTTTATTGGAGTGAAAATATATAAATTATATATATATATATATGTTTTGGGGGGTGAACTGCACCTTTAAATGTTTATATCTGAATCAGAAAGTGATTCATTTAGAAGTCAGAAAAGCATTCAGTGTCAACAATAATGCAAGCTGTGGGCCTCGGGACTTGGTGTGCAGTGTAAGAGAGCCTGATATCATGGATTCATTCTAGCATCATTCTACATGTTGTTGTATGTACTGGAACATTATTTCTTTTTAAAATACATTGTTGTTGTTGGCTGTCAGAGGGCACAAAGAATGATCTGGCAACCAATTGTCTGATTGTCAAAGACGTGAATTGTGTTTTCATGGCCAATCTGTTGTGATTCCTTCATTGAGTTTCTTTGTTGACAAAACCCAGACTCTGCTTTGTATCCCCCTATTTTTCAACCTTTCCATGAAAGCACTTTTGTAACTGATTTACCTGATACACCTATGCATTTAAAACATTTAGTTCCCCCCCCCCCCTTTTTATTGCATCCATATTGTGCAGTCAGAATTGTATTTAATGTTTTCTATAGGCCCTTTTGGCCATTGGTTAGTTTTTAATAAAATTTAAGTTGATAAATCTAGTAATCTATACATGAAAAAGTGTGATTATGCTAGCAAGGTATTTTGTTTTGGGACAGAGGGAGGGAGAGGGCTTTGTTTATGTCTCTTTGCTGGCCTCTAGTGGTTATAAAACAAATATTGCAGCTTTAACCAAACTCACTGGACCCCTTTTGTCGGATACATAAACTAACTCACCAGGCTCTTTCACCAAACATAAAACGCTTCTGGTGCAAGCATCACCACAGTACACATGGAGGTTAGACTAATATGCAGTACAGATGACTACTGGGGACTTCGTCTATTTAATATCATGTCACGCCACCTTGTTTGAGTCACAGTATAATCTCCTTGACAGATCTCAAATAACAACATCAGAAAACAACAAGAAAATAAACAGCTGCTCTCCCCTGTCTCTCTACAGTATCTACACCCGCCTCATCCCCATTTACAGAAGACGTCTCTGCATTTCAAATAACATTTGTTTATGAAAATTCCTGAGGTTTGCAAACAAATTAATGCTAATACTTGTGTAAAGGGTGTAGCAAATACTGAGGAGAAAGAAATACAGCAATAGGAGATAACGTGTTTATTTAAAGAAGGCATAATTATGAAGATGATACCATACCATACAATACATGTACATCACAGTATACAATACATGTACATCACAGAACTTTGCAAATAATTGAATTGTACGAGAATAAACAGTACACATTATTATGTTGACTGTGTACTGTTTATTCTCGTACAATTCAATTATTTGCAACTGTGATGTACATGTATTGTATACTCACACGCATTCCCGCTCGCTCCTGCAAGCATTCCCATGTAGTCCCGTTTGTATTTCCTCTTCACTCAGAGCGAGGCCTATTTGAATGTACCATAGCGGAAATTCTTGCTAGAGCAATGATGGATGGAATTGACTGTGAATTACTTCTAATGCCATTTAATGGTTTGTAATCAGAGACGTCGAGGTGCAACTTTATCATCCGCGACGCCGAGAGAGCGCCTCACCTGTTGTACTTCCCTCTCATTACTCATGCAAATAGACATAACGATTACAAATGAATAGTCACCCGAAGCCTTTCAGCTAATTGGCCATTAGAAATCATTAAGCCCTCGTTTATTTTATTAACTTTATTTTCTTTGTAATCCTTTTTGGAGTCAGGGGTGGGGAAGGGGGGTGAGGGGGTGGCAGGGTTTGGAGGGCATCAATGCGTGGTATGGGGGGAATGGCACGGAGAAGCGATTCTCATTATGCCTTCAAGCCAGGCTCACCTGATTATTTGAAAATGGATGGATGACTGGCGGTCGGGTAATGTTGTCGTTCTACTACGTGCTCTGATGCCACAGGGGTTGCTATGGATGCACTGCCTTGCTGTTGTGTTCAAGGCGAGGTCACAAGCCATGGTTGTTCCAGACCTCCTACCATGCACCAAATGGTAAATGGCATTTATATAGCAGCTTTTATCCAAAGCACTTTACAATTTGTTCCTCACATTTTTACACATTCACTCACACATTCACACACCAATGGCGGAGGCGACCATGCAAGGTGCCAACCGGCTCATCGGGAGCAATTAGGGGTTAAGTGTCTTGCTCAAGGACACTTCAACATGCTGCCCGGGAGGAGCAGGAATCAAACCGGGAACCTCCGGATTACCAGACTCTACCTCCTCAGCCACTGTCGCCCCCACATGGGGTCTTTTCTTTCTTTACAATAATGAGATAAAATAAATAAATAAATCAAATAAAAAGGCCCAAGCACAACCTGTCCCTTCAACAAAAATACAATCGGAAGTGCGTAGTTTTTAGTTCAACTTTGTTTTCTGGCAGAATGTCTCAGCTAAGATGTGATATTTCTGTTTACCCCTAACTTTATACTGAGCTGCTTTATCGGGTACATTTTACAATAAATCAGCCACCTGCGACAAAGAATGAAGTAATAAAACTGTTCCAGACAAGAATAATAAAACAAGTGTTGTTACTCTGCCTCTGCATCATTCTACTTCATTCCATTACACTCGCAGGTGGCAACTCTCATGAAGCGAAAGCAAAATATCCACAGGGTTATCATTGCTATTATTCGAGACGAACCAACGTCGCCGGGTTCACTGCTCAGGAGCTCTTACGAGGACATACGTGCTGTTAATGTTACCCACACCAAAGTGAAATATACAGTGTCTGTGTGTGCACTGGGGAGTCCTGTGTCGAGGGGCATGGCATGATGAATGGGGTTCCTGGGCTATTTCCCTTTCATCTCTCATATAGTTACCATATCAAATGGATCCATAGGACAAAGAGCCATGTGTGCAATTAGCATTTTCAGACGAGTGATGTTTTTCTACTTGATGTCCTCTGATGGAGAGGCACAACAAACACTGGTATGTATTGGTAAGATACCTCCTTACACTACATCATTATTGGAATGTAATTTTGGTACCTATTTTGGTTCTAGTAACTGGCTGGTCCTTAAGGTTCCCCAGAGTTTGCTCGGAACAGGGTAAATCTGCATTTTGCTATGAGGCCCCTGGTTCATGGAATGAAGAGTTTAAAACCCTTCATCTCCAACCTTTGTCAATCAAGTTGTAGATGTTTTAATTGATTGTTATCCTTACTTGTCTTGATTTTATATGCTGTGTGATTCTATATGCCTTTTTTGCTTAACTCTGTATGTACACGTGACTGTAAATGAGGGAAACATCAGTTGCCTTTCAAGTTTAAATAAAAGTTTGAAATTAAATTAAATACAATTTTGTTTATAATGTAGCACAGAGAGTAAAATGTTGGTCTGCATCCATTCCGGGGCAAAATAGCCTCCCATCTCAACCCTGTCATATTTCCCCACCAAACATCTGAAAGCAAAGCACACATGGTTCTCACTACAGGCCAAACCAATCCTTGGCTGCTTTCAGTTCCAGGTCAAATGCTTTCTTCTCGCCATTGTATTTCCTCAGGTTAAAAGGTGTTAAACTCCCAAATAATGCTCTGGATAAAAAATTTGCTGCCAAACAAAGTGGCATTCGGTTCCAACATCTGTGAAGGAAAGGAGCATTTGACATTTCCATGATCCCATGTTTTCCTCTCTTCCCCCGAAGGGTATCAAATACAAGCTTCCGGCATGAAGTCTATGCCACAATCCTGCGCTCCACAAGGTCAGTGAATCTGTGCAGAAGCAAACAACGGTACGATCGCTGAGTGTTCTGTTGCCTTATTCCATTGCACAGAAGCAGGAGAGTGTATGAGTTTCGTCACCAGAGGGCAGGGACAGACTGGGACTAAAACAGGATACTCCACCCCGGCGCCCCCCGCGGATACTCCTCCACCCCGGCGACACACAGACAAGGACACCAGCCACAATTCCACCACTTAAAAGCATAATGGATGTATACACTAGAGAGTCTAGAGACTATACTGTAACACTAATACAGAGCTATTTTAAGAGGAATTGAAAAGGTTTGTCACCAGCAGGCCATCAAAAGATACCTGTAGCCGTTCATTTTTCTCCTTATTTGGAGCAGTGGAAATTGTTGTAGATTTTCTTTTTTTTGCAACAGCATGCGTCTGGAGAAAAGTGAGATAGGGAAAAAAGACCCGCACAAAAACTGAGAGGTATGACCAAGGGGTGGTATTGGGATCAGGCCTCATTATTCAGGGTTACTCTCCTGGCTATTGCTATAGTCTTTAACTATAAATAATTACAACCATCAGGTAGTGTACATTATGTGTATTGTTAAGTGCTAGCCCTATTTTCTGAAAATCTGCCTAAAATACATACCTAAGTAAATGGAAGATTGCTCCACGTCTACAAGGTCCATTTGCATGTTCTTGGTATCTAAGGATCTCAGGGAATGTATTCCCAGTGTCAGAAATATTGTCACTGTTACTAGGCTTGAGTTAATTGTGATGAAACAAAGGAGAATATAAATTATGATTTTTCTTTGCATCTTTGATGGTGAATAACACCATGCAAAAAATTACGAGACATGAAAAACTGCAACTGAGCTCGTTCAGCACCTTATTGAGATCATGTGTACAAAAAATCTAAGCAAATGAATAAAGGGAAGATGATTAAACAGAATGTTTTGTAGATACAGTACTGAAATCTGCCATATTATTATAGAATATAGAATATCAGGCTTATAAATTACCTTATTATAGCCAAATTGAATCGGATGGTTGGTTGCTAAACGTTCACAGAAGGTTGACAAACTAACTGCGCTCCAATCTATGCCAATAACGTTCAGTTTTGTGGTAGAATGATAATCCAGAAAAATAAGAGAAATAAAAAAAATCAGCCACAAGTAATTTGCTTGCAGGAAGCTGGCATGAGCTGTGTAATGTAGTTTTTCGAAATGTCAACGCTCATTGAGAGCTCTGGATGTCCTCTCCTCATATGACTACAAACCAAATTGCGACGCAAATTCAAAATGGCGGATATTCGCTAAATTATTAACACATTCCATAAACTAAAATCTAACTAATAACACTTTAACCTATTGGTAAACAAATGTATTGTTGAAAATATACACTATGACTGCTGTTTTGACAGGATTAGGGTCTTTATTCTTGGCTACTGTACATACAAAAAAAAACGCAACATTATGTCATAGTCTGGAGAGATTGATTTATGATGTGATGTCATCTGATATATATATATCTCGGGCTAAAGAGGTTAAGTGCAGTTTAATATTAATAGTTTAATAAATATTAAAACAAATATTAATATTACATGCTATTTAAATAAACAAACAAAATAACATCTACAATGTTACATAAAACTGAACAAAACCTATACTGTACACTGACAAAATCACGGGGGGCCTAGCCTGTCCAAGACCAATCACACTTAATAGGTTCTGAAATGCATACATTAGCCAAAATAGGCCATTATATCTATATTTACCTGAATGCACCACAATTTAATCATACAAGCCTTATACATCATCAGGGGTAACAGTAACCCTTTCACTACCACACTGCCAAAGGGTTACCCCTTTTACTGCAACAATACAGAAGGTTGACCCTTTCACTGCCACACGACAAAGGGTTAACCCTTTCACAACCACTTCTGTAGTATCGTAGTGAAAGGGTTAAAGGCACCAAGATTAACAGTAAGTGAACACAACAGCATGCATCATCTGTTGCAACAGCAGCATTAATCAAGCGTATGGATAGAGGTACGCTGGCACCAACATGCTCAGAAAAAACATGATTATACAACAGTTAGTTCCAACCAATCATTTGATTGGACAAGAGGCATTCCATGAGTGCTGATATTCATTATTCTCAATTCAGAGGTTGAAGCCTTCGAAGGCTGTATGCGCCAACTTGCGTCACAGCGGCGTGGCCAAGGCTGTCCTAATTCGAAGGCTCCTTCAAATCTATCTATTGACGTAGGAATTTACTTAGTCTTTGTATTAAATATGAAATCACTATGAATTAAGGCCTTGTGTCTTTCTGTTCTGGAGAAAGTGTCAGAATGTAGAATGTCTGCCCGTTGCAATGTCCTATTTTCCTTGCAACGTATGCCTGTTTGTAACTATTGCTCGATTCACTTTTGAATAAACTTCTGAAAGATGTTTTCTACCTTTCATTATTGAATATAGTCAGATAAACGCCACAACAGCCAAGTAACCCAGAATGCATTTCTCACGAACACGCAGATATGATGACTATTTACCAAGGCCGAATGATGTTTTAACGTACGACCTACGCGAGAATGTAACCAGTTCGATTCCCAATATGTGGTCAGTTTGTCCAAATAACAGAAATGTTGTTTTCGGGGGTTGAATGGCTGTGACAGGACTGGGGTTGACGCATGCCCATTTTAACTGGGAATTCCCATTCAACGTGAGGTTTAACTAGCGTAACCGATCAACTTTGGTATTTTCCTTTATCTGTAATGTATAAGTCTCCCCCGTTAGTAGCTAGATGAATACATTTAGTGGAAGTGACAATAATCAAATAATCTCAATAAAATTATCCTTTATTCGTCTTATTCAGATGATGCTACCAGCCATTTTGAGCCGCTCTTGGTCCATATGTGGACATATGTGTGTGCTGTGCCATCACGGTCTACGAATAACACACCCTGGTCTACGAAGGAGGCTGTGTCCTTTGAAGGCTACAATCACTGAATTGAGACACAGCTATTAGGTATAACAGCCCTGGGACTTTTAACTATATGTATCACTCTGCCGCACAGGTGTTCTATTACAGTAACAACCGTTAATTAGGCAACATTAAGGGTCGTTATCTGTGTCAACAAACTTATTTCACTGGTTGCACAATAAATGGAAACAACCAGATTAATGTGTACATGATACAAAGTAGCTAGCCAATGGTAACGTGTGTAGACCTCTAGATACAAAGTAATAATAATAATAATAATAATATAATAAATACAACTTTATTTGTATAGCACCTTTCATACAGAAACTGCAGCTCAAAGTGCTTCACAACAGAAAAAAGACAGGCATAAAATGAGCACATCAAGTGCAGACATATAAAATCACAGTTTTTCACATTAGGATCTAACATCCCAACAGGCACCAAGTAGCAAGCTGTGCAGGGAAATGTTTGTGTTCAGGTTGCCTGGCAACAATCCAAGTTCAAGAGCACAGTTGTGGAACTATTTGTTGGGTGGACCTAAATTAATGATTAAATAAACAAACAAATCATAATATGTTGTCGCTTATTACTGTACTGTAAATGGCACTTGTAAAACAGTTGTATAAAAGCGATATCACACTTGAGGTCATGCTGTTATACTGAATATCAGCACCGCTGTGATTTGCTACGATGCCATGAACAGCACTCCCTCTCGTATGCTTTACACATAGCCTAGCGCACGCTCACACACACACACATACACACACACACACACACACACACACACACACACACACACACACACACGCGCGCGCACGCGCGCGCGCGCACGCACGCACGCACGCACGCACGCACACACACACACACACACACACACACACACACACACACACACACACACACACACACACACACACACACACACACACACACACACACACACACACACACACACACACACACACACACACAGCTGGCAGACGCAGTAACAGCAGCACAACATTTAATTTTACACCTACCAATAAACGATTATGTTACCCAATAATATTGAAATAGTGCAGTCAGTCAGTTGTAAATGAGCTTATACTTTTGACACAGTCACAGCTGGAGATGACAGGGCTCAGTGTTGAACACTTCAATTATTTCATTATAGTCCAACAATTCAGTAAATTCTCTACTGGCGAGTATAATTATGAAACGTGACACACATCAAAGTTTCCCCCAGTCAGACGCCCGAGAGTAGGGGCTTGAGAGTTCAGGCTGAATGTCACCATGGATACCCTGATGACAGGCTCTCATCCCATTGACAGTTGAAAAGAGTCTTTCTACTAGTCATGGGTAGGGTGACAAGGACCTATGGGAGACCATTCACATTGGGAAATGTGTCTGGGGCACGCTTTCGCCGTCGACTAAAGACGCACTTCTTCAACCATTATCTGTTTTTTTTTATTATTTTTTTAATATATACAAATATCTAACCCTAACTAACCTTACTGTCATGCACTTGTCCTAATACTAACCTACACTGTAGCACGCAACACTTTGATGAACATTGTTACTCAGCTGATAGAGTTGTACCCTTCCTGATGACTTGTCGTACAGAACTTGTAAGTCGCTTTGGATAAAAGCGTCAGCTAAATGAAATGTAAATGTAAATGCATGGAGTATTCAACGAGTGATGGAAAGGCCTATTATTATTACTACTATTGCACAACTGATTTGACAAAAACAAATCTACAAAGGGGGGGGGGGGGGGGGGGGTACTGCCCCGCCCCTCCTACTATAAGGATCACCAGCCGCCACTGTGTGTACGACTCGTTAACTACTTAGCACTTGTTGAGGAGAAAACTACAGCAGCAGGTGTCTAGGTTGAGAGTGACGGCTGAACCTCTCTTCCTCGGACAAAATTAAGCAAACTGCTTTGTTTCGCCATGATTTACTGTAACCTTAGACTGCATGAAAAACATCTCGCTAGCAGAAGGTGGGTTTCCGTTCCTCTGTGCAATGCGTGGGCTCAGGCTGTACATTGCATCAATCAATCAATCAGATTTATTTATATAGCACATTTAACATGACACATGTCAACCAAAGTGCTGTACAGAGGGTACATACACGTAGATACATCTAGACCAGTGGCGGCTGGTCAATATGGGCGCTAGAGCGCCGCCCTCCCTGGTTAAAAGAGAGAAGAAGAGGGCGGTTAGGTGGTCGAGCGGAGATTGCGTTCGTCACCAGCCCCGGAGCTGTGAGCTTGATTCGCCTGTTCGAATCCAGCTCACAGCTCCGGGGTTGTCACCAGCTTGGCTGGCCGTCTGCACTGATACAATTGGCTGTATCAGAGGGTGGGAGAAGCTGGTGGGGTGGGTCCGGGTCGTTGTAAACAGCGACTCCTACAGTTCGTCGGGGCGCCTGCTAAGCGCGGATTGGACGTGAGGGGGATAGTGTGGTCCTCCCACACGCTACGCCCTCTCAATGAGAATCCGGGCTGCCAGGTGAAAAGAAGCGGTGATTGGCTGGACGTGTGTCGGAGGAAGCACGTGGTAGCCTCCACTCTCCCAAAATGATCTGACTGTGGGGGGTAAAGCGCAGCGACCAGGAAGGGACTGGGAATTGGCATACGACTAACATTGGGATGGGAGAAAATCGGAGGAAAATGGAGGGGGAAAAAGACCAATAAAAAAAAAAAAAAAAAAGGGAGAAGAAGAAGAATAATTTAATTTTTTTTTAAGAGCCCTAGAAATCAAATAAACATGTTTAAAATGAATAATATTTACTCATTTTAAGTATGTTTGTGTTTCCAATGCACAATATAACGTTAATATATCAAATATAAATAATTGTTTTCATTAACAGGAAGTGACTGTCTGCTAGAGAATAATATCGCCTCTATACTTTCCATAGCCGCATTTCTCCTGGGCTAGACGCATAGCGCTTACAGTGGGCGTGCACTGGTTTCATCGCTGTACTGTCGCAGCCAATCAGTGCGTAATTCGCTGTGCGTTGAAATATGATGTATTATGATAGAAACCAGGCGCGTTTTCAAGCCATCTATTATCATCTAAGCAAGCAGCGTCAATAATTTCCGTAGCCGCATTTCTCGGAGACACTCTCTGAATGGCCGACGTCAGTTTCTACACTGGGAAAGCTTAGCCACTCTTTGTTCGAAGTAGGTTAAGGTAACGTTAGAGTTTGTCTTAGAGCGTGACGGCAAGTTCTTTCGACGGTTAAGCTTAGGCACTCTTTCAAAGTTGGTTAAGGTTAGAGTTTGTCTTAGAGCAGGGCGATAGAACGGCAGGTAGTTTGCAGGCTGTTCGACGCGGAAATGGGCAAATACACAGCTCGTCACTCACAGTACTTGTTGCCTAACTTGGCTAACAAGAAGCTATAATATAATATATATAATATAATAATATATTATATGGATGCAGTGGACATGGATGGACATCAACACAGTCTGGACAGTGGATATACTTTATCAAGCCCTTCTGCCTGCTGGACAGTGGTGCGTTTCAACTTAACAAGTGAGAGCTGCGATATCTCTCTCTCTCTCTCTCTCTCTCTCTCTCTCTCTCTCTCTCTCTCTCTCTCTCACTCTCTCTCGCTCTCTCTCTCTCGCTCTCTCTCTCTCTCTCTCTCTCTCTCTCTCTCTCTCTCTCTCTCTCCTGTTAGAGCGATGCTGTGTTGTTGTTGAACTAATTCATTTCGCTGCGGGGGGCCCATAATGACCCGGACAATGAATGGTAACTTGTTAAAAAGGACAAGATATACATAAGTGATTATTTTTGCATGGATCAGAGAGAGAGTGAGAGAGAGAGAGGGGGGGGATAGGGAATAGAGAGAGAGAGAGAGAGAGAGAGAGAGAGAGAGAGAGAGAGAGAGAGAGAGAGAGAGAGAGAGAGAGAGAGAGAGATAGAGAGAGAGAGAGAGATGTGCGCGTGTTTGTGTAGGGCATATTGGAAGCGTGGCTGCATTTGACTGACTGTGATCATATATTGATTGATGGCAATGGTGATAGTTGTACCTACTTAAATATTCGCCAATGCGTGGTACATGTTTGCAAAATGTTTGGTATAGCGCCCCTCATGGAGAAGAATGCACCGGCCGCCACTGATCTAGACAACATATAGACTACAATCACATCTCCGTTTTACAGGAGGGCACACACAGGCAAACACACAGGGAAACAGGGCATTGTCAGTCAGTGAACATTGGGAACAGTTAATAGGTAGAAGTGGGTTTTGAGTCTAGATTTGAAGGCATCTATCGAGCGTGAAAGAGGAGGAGCTGCTCCAGACTCCTACGCGGACAGTTGGACGCCGTCCCAGCGGCGAACATCTCTGCCGAATGAGGAAGTCAACTAAACAGTGCTACCTACACGCTTATTATTTTCCCATATATTGAAAAAATTATATTGTATTATTGTTCCCCCAACGTCTTTTCTAAATAAGTAAAAAAAAGTTCAATCATTTCATTTCACAGCGTCTGTGCAGCCTTGTTTGTGTCCATGGAAACGACAACGAATGCTGCCACAAAGGTATGGTTTCCTTACGCAGAAAAGATAGTCTATTATTTTCGGTTATTTGTGGTGCTCTGTATACATGCAATTCAAAGTTATCGCTGCATTTTCTTTTAAAATGTATTTGTTATATAATTATATATAATTTTTTTAAGTTTCAAGTTTGCTTTTATTTGTCACGTATAAAGTACATTACAGTGAAATGCTTGGTTCTGTATGAGCACCTGAGAATGTGCTTCATACTGTAGAAAAAAGCCTGTTTTGCAGGCTGTGACGTACAGGCGTAAGAGTGTGGGTCTGCTCCCAATCTGGCATTTGTGAAATACACTGCCACTCAAAAAATCAGACCTGTCATCATAATATAATTGAAGGAGGGTGCAGGCTGGTGCAGAACCAAAGTGAACTGACAACACATCAATCTCTCTCGCTCTTGTTTCTGTACAAACGGGCTGCTCAATCTGGCCCTCCATTCTCCCAATGGCCAGTCCGCTATCGCTCACTAAAGGGAAGATGAGTGGGGGTAATGTGCTAATTGGGATTTGATTGCAGCTCCCATGTCAAATGGGATTCCTCTGTCGAATTTTCTTTATTTTTGGTTGAACTACTTTCTCAGAATTTTGATTTCAAATCAATCCCCAGTTATATGGACACACGGCTGCTATAAAGGAAAGAGAAATCAAAGGGATATATCACTGACGCCTATTTCAAAATTCAGTTTGATCTAAAAGCATCCTGCCTTTCACTGCAAAACCCTGCTGATTTGCCACATAATTACTCTCAATCCTAATGAGAATTGTAAGACTGCATAAGTCCTCACAACACAATATACTGTAGAGGGAAAATGTTTTTCAGGCCATATCTTCATACAAAGCTGCCCTTAAATGAATAATGTACACACAAGAGCAAAAAGTTTCAAATTTTTCATTGGGATGTCCAGCGACGCCCATTTCGGATACTTCAGAAATCCTTCATGAGTCAAATATACTATGCAAAGGTTAGCAGAGGGGTTGGCGCAATATTTGGCAAGGTGCCAGATGCACGGACCACCAATTTCACCTTTTTTTTTCTTAATTTTTACAGTGTGAATTAACTCATGAATGATTCACAAAGCAACTATGAAGGAGGGTGGATCAAACATAATAAAAAATAACACAAAAAAAAAAATCTAAGAAGATCTAATAAGTCACTTCTGTCTGCCTATGATCTAATAAGCTGTGTTTATCTATTTATTCTTGTCATTATTATCACATCATATTTATCACGTCATTGTTATCAAATCCACACTGTGAGCATTCTGTAGTCTTCCCTCTACGCCTCCCATCAATCCCCGACACAGACAGACACAAATTGGTGCTGCTCCACTCACTCTCTCTCTCACAGCATTTTGCCGGGGAATAAGTGGATGCGAAATGTGTGCAGCAGTGATCATCAGAGTCTAGCAAGTTCTGCCTGAACTGCCATGGCAACAACAGGAGAATGTGAGAGTGAGACGTGTTCCAGTGGCGTGCAAACTCAAAGACACTGCCTTCGAGTACATCGAGTAAAAGAAACACGTTTTTCCACTGGAGTGGCGTGGCTCGAGAGGGGTTCTGTGCACACTCTGCCTGTTCCCTTCCCATGGCAACTCAGTGAATCCATCCTCTGCAATGTGTCCCTCTGTTCCTTGTTGATGTATGAACAAAGAGCCACTGAATGAGGCATACATATTAGTCATGCATAGAGACGTGTATAGAGTCATGCATAGAGACGTGTATAGTCATGCATAGAGACGTGTATAGAGTCATGCATAGAGGCGTGTATAGAGTCATGCATAGAGACATGTATAGAGTCATGCAGAGACGTGTATAGAGTCATGCATAGAGGCGTGTAGAGTCATGCAAAGACGTGTATAGAGTCATGCATAGAGACGTGTATAGAGTCAGGCATAGAGACGTGTATAGAGTCATGCATAGAGACGTGTATAGATAGAGTCATGCATATAATATAATAATGCAGGACCTGTTGCAGAGGTCTTTATTCGGCATGCAACGACACTCAATGTTTTAGTGGTACACACAGCGGTTAGTATAGCACACACACCGGAAAACACACGCATGCATTGTCTCTTTAGGATCGCCGATGCGATTTGTCTCTGCGATTAACCCATCCCGTTGTCCTCCCCCCCCCCAAGGGCAGCCGGGAGCAGACAGGCATCAACGTGAGCTGCGCCAGGGGACCAATCCAAGTGCTCCTGTCCGTCTTCATCAAGGACGCCACAGCGTTAGCGATCTGTTGTTGTGCATGTTTTTCCATTGGGTTTATCTTATCGGGGGGGAAACCCTTGCGAGCACGGGGAGAACATGCAAACTCCACACAGAACGGCCTGGGAGATACCCCACCTGGGTACCTGGCATCATGGAAACCTGGTCCCCAAGCGGGAATCGAACCCTGGACCTTCTTGCTGTGAGGCGACAGTGTTAACCACTACACCACCGTACACGCATAGAGACGTGTATAGAGTGATGCATAGAGACATGTATAGAGTCATGCTTAGAGACGTGTATAGAGTCATGCATAGAGACGTGTATAGAGTCGTGCATCGAGACATGTATAGAGTAATGCATAGAGACGTGTATAGAGTCATGCATAGAGGCGTGTATAGAGTCATGCTTAGAGACGTGTATAGAGTCATGCTTTAGAGACGTGTATAGAGTCATGCTTAGAGACGTGTATAGAGTCATGCATAGAGGCAGGGTTCGAGTTATCACCTGAGAGCTATGGGGGCCCCCTGAATATTTTTTTTTATTATTTTTTTCCTGACATTTTGGCCGTTTTCAAAGTCATATTTAGAAAAATATCTCATTAGGATCAGAGTCTAATACTAATGAAAACTAATGAAACTGGCCCCCCATAAATGTCCAAACCCCCCCTCCTAATGTACATTTTCTGTTAGGATCTCTGTTTAAACGTACTGTATATTTGTATATATTGTATGTCACAAATGTAACAGTACTGTATATCTGTATGTCATCATGTATGTCATTAATGTCATATCTGTATGTTGTGTATGTCATAAATGTCATTATGAATTGAAAATGGGGGACCCTGATGTAAACAAGACGAAAGTCTTTCTCTGGTCTGCATCCCCTTAACAATTGTGTGTATTGAGCCGTACTGTATTGTACCCATTCTACAATCTGTTACAGTTTACAATCAATCAATCACATCACACAACAGTCTAATCATTAGACTATTGTGTGATGTCATTATTCAGTCTCATTCTTAACCATCAATATTTGTTAATTTTCTTACTCACCTCTGATATATAATGCCATATGTACTTATTTGCATTTTGCATCTGATCAAATAATACAACAATTTAATTTAAAAAATTTGACCAAATTTATGAACTTGAATGAACATTTATTTGTTTATATTATAAATAAAAAACTAACAAAAAAATTTAATGGAAAATAAATAGTTGTATGGCACTTAACAGCAGCATTTACCTCCATTTACCTCCTTGGCAAATAACCAGCTGTATTTAGTTTTCCAAAAGGTCCACTCACTACTAGCACTGTCAACCAGTAGCGCTGCTAGCTGCTGCGCTAACAGCATTAGTCAAAGTCTTTGACTAGTCTTTGGCCTTTATATAAAGACAAAGCTGTCCAGCCTTGTACAGCCTTGTGGCGGGTTAAGCATTTTTTGAGTCGCAGTTGCAGGACACATTGTGAGTGTTTACATAACGTTAAGCTGGCTGCTTCTTCTTCACCAAATGGGTTGGAGTAGCGTTAGACACGCTCATGGACGACACATAGCGGCTTGGAGGTGAAACGCAGCCTATTCCACAACATTAATTACTCGGTTATTTTAAAAACTGAAAAGACAAATATTATCTATTAACAATTTATTTAGGTAACATAAATAATACTAATTCGTACATAAAAAAAAAATATATATATATATATAGAATATTAACTTTTTGAGAGACCTCCACAGGTATTGTTGACTATGGGGGCTCAGACTCTATCTATGGGGGCTGAGCCCCCATTGGCCCCCCACATAATTCGAACACTGCATAGAGGCATGTATAGAGTCATGCATAGAGGCGTGTATAGAGTCATGCATAGAGGCGTGTATAGAGTCATGCATGGAGGCGTGTATAGAGTCATGCATAGAGACGTGTATAAAGTCATGCATAGAGGCGTGTATAGAGTAATGCATAGAGGCATGTATAGAGTCATGCATAGAGACATGTATAGAGTCATGCATAGAGGCGTGTATAGAGTCATGCATAGAGACGTGTATAAAGTCATGCATAGAGACGTGTATAGAGTCATGCATAGAGACGTGTATAGAGTAATACATAGAGACATGTATAGAGTCATGCATAGAGACATGTATAGAGTCATGCATAGAGACGTGTATGAAGTCATGCATAGAGACGTGTATAAAGTCATGCATAGAGACGTGTATAAAGTCATGCATAGAGGCGTGTATAGAGTAATGCATAGATATGTGTATCGAGTCATGAATAGAGATGAGAATCAATGTGTTTCCCACAAGCAGTAGCGTCGTTGGATATCACTTTTGTGACAACTAAGATATCCACTGGTGATGCTAGAGGAAAGATCATGGGGAAACCAGAATCAAGCGGTTTCTTTCCCTCTGGGTCTTGAATGTGTACAGCAAATCTCATGACAATCTGGCCATTACCTTTTGAGATATCTTATTCACAGACAAAGACACAAACAAACAAACAAACACACAAACAAACAAACAAACAAACAAACAAACAAACAAACAAACAAACAAACAAACAAACAAACAGCATGCCTCAATCAATGGCATATAACAAGCAAGCTATCTCTGAATACAAGAGATATGTATTCGATTTAATACATTTATTTTACAACCCTAAGAAGGTCATCATTTACATATCCGAGTAACCTTGAAGCAACCTTAAGCATGCAATTATTTAGAAAATGTTTGAAATTCCAATCTTGGATTTTGATGAATTCAACACTTTTCAAAGTGAGGTGAGGTGAGTGGCCTCCCGCGGGTGGAACTCCACGCCGACTCCCAGTCGCTTCTTAAATCCTTTCTAGCCGAAGGGCACTGGGGTTAAACAGGTTCAACTGAGGAAATAAATAATGAATTCAATGAGGGTAATTAAGAACGCACGTCAGATGTGCAGCAGACGACCTCCCGGCCCTGAGAAGAACCCCGGTCTTAACAGCGCCTGTCTTCCATTTATATATTTATATATTTTCTTAAATAAAAAACCCTGCCACTACTCTACTTTTAAGCTCTTTTGTTTAAGATAAGCAGAATTGCTCCACTTGCCTGGGTTCCCAGTCATCTTAATATTTAATATCAGAGAGAGTTGTCGATTTTTGCTCTGCTAACATGCAAAGTTATTTATCATTGTTGTTGCGTGTGTGTGCGTGTCTCATCTTTAAGCATTGGTATATACAACTATGTTAAGGAAATGGCTTAAACAGGCATCCGAGGGGTTTTCCTTTATGTACAGTATCCAGTTGAAATACAGTACAGTGTATTGTAATGTACAAAAAAGAGAGAGAGAAGAGAGCTAATTCTAAAACAGCAGACCGGTATAATGTAACGATTCTTGCAAATGACTAATCCAGTTCCATCATGGCTGTGGCAGCTATATTTGACTAATTGATCCCGAGCTTCTGCAGGTGTGTACTCTAGTGTCGCCTACTCTACCTCACATAAGTTATGCCGTGTTACTGTGTGTGCCTAGATTGACACTTCATGTGTGAATCACCTTTTTGGCAATGACATTAACACCATTATATCAATTATAATAACACTAAAGTGAAATATATTAATTTGACTATAATGCTATTTTAGAGTAAGTGGCACTTCTTGTTGCTGGAATTAGCCATTATACAAGATTAAAATAATGTACAGTTGATCGTATGATCGACAACTGTACATATTATGCATTATGTGTTTTATTACTTTCATATGATAAACACAAAGAAGTGTAAATAATACTATTATTATTACCAATCACATTAGTCATCCCCGATTGTTTACATCAAGGACCTCTAGGCACTATCCCCATGTGGTGCATCTGCCTCATTTGCTGGGGCTATAAGTGCATTAAAAGGGCCCTATTATGCTTTTTGTGTTTTCTCCTTTCTTTTAGTGTGTTATATAACTGGAGGTGAATGTAAAACATTGTGCACAGTTACAAAGCCCAAAGTCTACGCCAAAGGAAGTTATTCTCTCTGACAGAAAACACCTGAACTGCCTCAAATGCCTCGTTTGTAGTCCAGCCTTCCCTTCCCTTACGCGTCTATTCTTATCCTAACGCATGTTTGCTTCCACGTTTGCGTTTTGCGCTCTGATTGGCCACTGACGTACGCTAGTTTTGCCCCCCCCCCCCGGTATGAGCGTAGAAATAATGCGTGGAGAGCGAGCCTTGCACACATGCACTTTGAAATGGGTATCACAGTAGTACGCCCTACTGTAGTAGAACATGACATATTAGCATGACATCTGATTTATTAATGCCAATACTAAAGATTAGGGACAAACGCAATTGGCACAAGTGTAAATCATGGATTAGTCACTCACTTTTAATATCTGACTTAGCTCACCTCGTTTATCTGCTGGCTGTGGATCCTATGGTCACAAGTTCAAATCACTCTTGGTTAATTTTTATTTTTTTTTACGTTTAATTAATTTATCCACTCTGGTTGGATGGTGTGTATGTATATGTATGTATTGTGCTGTATAATGACAATACATTTGAATCGAATCTCATTTTGAAATCGCTGTGGGAACTGTGTGGAAACTCAGCTGATTATCATGCAGCAGTGTCTCTCTGACATCACAAATCAGCACATTTTCAGATGACTCAGTTCAGTGAGGGTGAATATTGTGAGAGGAGAATTGGAAGAATGCGCCAATATGAGAATTAGAGACATAGATCATATTAATATAAGTCCACATAGCTAGGAAACAATGCTAAACACTGAAAAAGGCCATTTATAAGATCCCCTTTAACTACATTGCAAAAGTAGTATACTTTTCAAAAAAAGTGCTTCATTTATGTGCAACAACTGCAACATCTCCTCTTCAACATTTCAATATAAAAATAAAATAAAAAACAAACAAGTGCATGATGTGCATATGAACATTCTAACATCAATACTTGAACAAAAAAACACATTTATAGTGCAGCTGAGCTTATGAAAAAGTGCTTCATGTCTGTGCAACAACAGCAAATCACAGCATCTTATTAGCACTTATTGTCGACTCTTAACTCTCAAACATCAGGGGGGTGGGGGGCAGACAGGCCTAGCCTACATACACACATCTAATGAGAGCAATTGCACTTCTTTGACTGGGCAATGGCAGAGAAAGAGGGTTCATAGGAAGTGAGGGCTACCCGCAAACAGTGATGCAAATGCTCATTTGTCAAGGAGGCATGGTTGCTTGTTTTAATGGCATTCATGTGAGAGAAACTGGATTCACAGGTGTATGTTGAGCCAAACATTGTTAGCACAGATATTGCCAGCGTTTTTATTTTGGGGAATGTCTTGACATGAATACACTTTATCCAAAATGTTGTGGTGGATTCATTCTCAAGTGCCTGCTTCAGAGCAGATGATGCTTGCATGTCAATTATTTCAAGTTGCAGGAGACCTTCATCAATGTGAAGTGATGCAAGGAACTCTTGTCCTTTTGTGGAAATAGCAGCTACATTGGCAAATGGGTTGCTCACAAAATGCATCAATTATCTGGACATGTCAAATTCATCAAATCAACTTGCAAAGTTTTCCCTCAATTTATCAATGAAATCTGTCATTAATTGAGTGACTTTTGGCTCAATTGTGCGTGTTAACGTTGACATGAAAAAAAAATTTAAAAAAAATAATAAAAAATATTTAAAAAACATATATTTAAAAAAAAAAAATTTATTATCATGTAATCTTTGGCGGGCCGGTCAGAATCATCCCGCGGGCCGGATCTGGCCCGCGGGCCGCCAGTTGAATAGCCCTGCACTACAGTCTGTAGTTCAGCCTTTTCTTCTGTTACATTACAGTCTGTAGTCCAGCCTTCCCTTCTGTTACACTACAGTCTGTAGTTCAGCCTTTTCTTCTGTTACATTACAGTCTGTAGTCCAGCCTTCCCTTCTGTAACACTACAGTCGGTAGTCGAGCCTTTCTTTCTGTTACATTACAGTCTGTAGTCCAGCCTTCCCTTCTGTAACACTACAGTCGGTAGTCCAGCCTTTCCTTCTGTTACATTACAGTCTGTAGTCCAGCCTTCCCTTCTGTTACATTACAGTCTGTAGTCCAGCCTTCCCTTCTGTTACACTAAAGTTCGTAGTCCAGCCTTTCCTTCTGTCGCGGTGGCTCGCTCGTGAATGCTCTGTTTTTCCACCCAAACGGTTCACTGAAATATGTTTCTGACAACATTTTAGGCGAGAAATAGGACATGCAGGATCTTCATTCATATTTGATCAGCAGGGCCTAGTTTGACAGTTTCATCTGAATTTTGTGAGCCAGACGCCTCTGCACGTGTGCGCTCAGGCGCGGGAAGCAGCGGCTCATTTGCATTTAAAGCTACAGGCGCGGTAACCGCCCGCCGAGAACAGGACTCAGAGGGGTATAGAGACATGCTAGAATGCAGAATCTGAATGGAATTTTCTGAAAAATAAACTTCAAAAACATGTCTTGGGACCTCAGAGACCTATATTAACTTGTTGAACATGAGCATAATACAGAGCCGTTAACACACACTGGAGGGGGACCTATATCATCTCTGCATGTTTGAAGAGGCACCCTGCATTACCATTGTTCCCTGTTACACTCTGGGAGAGAACCGTCTCACAGCTGAGGGTGCTTTCAACCGTGTCACAGTTAGCGGCTGGCAATTTTGAACGAAATTAACTACGACGACACAGGGCTGTTTAACTGGTCTAGCTGCCATTAATCTCCAGCCCAAACAGATTACATCTGTCTATTTGCAACAGCTGTATAAAATCGGCACCTAATGTGTTTGCGTCATCGAGACCTCGCCGGTGATATGATCGCATTACATGTTTGCATCCATGTGTGAGAAAGAGACTAAAGGATAGAGAGAGAGAGAGAGAGAGAGAGAGAGAGAGAGAGAGAGAGAGAGAGAGAGAGAGAGAGAGAGAGAGAGAGAGAAAGAGAGAGAGAGGGGTAGAGAAAGTACTGTATGTACGTGATGTCAATCATGCCTTGCCAATGTCCGTAACATCTAACAACCACGCTATCCATGTCACATGCATGCCACCGAGCTACTTTCTCGCGCCTATATTGCCGTATAGGGAAATGTACATGAAACGCGACCCAAGACAGGATGACCTCTATCGAACCATATGCTTTCCGCACAGTGCTCCGACGAGTCAATCACTCTTAAGTTATTCCCGATCGCCGTTCGTACGGTTTTCGTCAGCGGGGCGCGGTGAGGATGGGTGGTTAGGAAATTGGGGTGGAAGGGGGTTGAGGTTGCGGGGTGGGGTGGGTGGGGTGTTCTTCTCGACAAGCCTGCTGCGGGGACCTACTGTGACAACGCTGCCAGTAAGCTTGTGACATTAACAACGCTCCCCTGGGAGGTTGGCGTGAAGGAAGCCGCTCCCCGCGATGCGTAACTCTGTCTGGGGTGCAACTCTATCAAAGCGTCTTGGGGTGCCTGACAAAGGCTTAAAGGCTGAGCGAGCGAGAGAGAGAGAGAGAGAGAGAGAGAGAGAGAGAGAGAGAGAGAGAGAGAGAGAGAGAGAGAGAGAGAGAGAGAGAGAGAGAGAGAGAGAGAGAGAGAGAGAGAACATGTGACAATAAAAATATTGGCATATTAAATGCATTTTTTGCCTTTAATAACTTTAACTTAAGAACCTTTAATTTTTTTGTATAATGGTTTTCTAGGTGTTCCATATCTCACTTTCATAATTAAATCATAAAAGTAGACATTGGTTTGTCCCCTGTTATCAGATGTGCTAATGGTGGCCAAGATAATGATGAATTATGAATAGTTTTAAATATGAATTATACATTCATTATTTTTCATTCATTAAGTATTTCCAAGTGTATCTCCCAGCTGTATTTTCGAGCAAATGCAATGAAGCTCAAGGAAAGACTTTAAAAGGGATGAAATGAATAAAGCTAAATCTGTCTAAATCAAACATGTGCCAAAGTGCATTCTCTCACTGTTTTGGTTTCTATTGCTGATGAAACAACAACTGGTTGTTATGGAGATGCCACATTTCTGTCCCACTGCATCAACAGAAATGTCTCCTCTATTGTTTTATCTATGCTATATAGATTATAGAGCAAGGACTGACTTGGATTACAGACCATGAATTGTTAGGATTGGGGGTGTAGTGAGGGTGAGAACGCAATTTGCAGACAGGGAAGAGAGGAGGCAGAGACGGCAGGATATGTGGAAATATATACAGACTTTACTGGGTCGACGAAACAATACAAAACAACACTGAAGGACACGGGAAAACAAAGATGAACGAAAACGGAATACATAAACTACTTACAAGACTTAAGAACATGACACAAGGAACTGAGAGGCACGACGGGCATGGGAACACGTAGGAGTGAGGGTAGCAAGGAGGGTACAGGAGACAATGACTCCACAATGAAGTGAGGGCAGACCACACTTAAATACTACCCTTGATTGAATTACTAACAGCTGGCGAGCCCAGACAATAATATAGAAATGCAAAAATAAGAACACACTAGGAAAACTCAACTTGGACACAAAAGGCATAATCACATACAACAACCAGACAGGAGGACGAAATCAAACAAGGGAAGGAAGAGCCCAGGATAACAAATAATTAGAAATTAATTCTATTACTTTGAACCAACACAAGATGGCCGCCTGCACCATCAGGCTTAGGTCACTAGACGGAGGTAGGGGACCAATGTCAGGAGGGAGGAAATGGCCACTGTCATTCTCATGTCCGGCCCAGCAGACGGGCATGAGAGTCTGGCGTTGTTGTACTTTATCTATTTAGTGTTACTTTTGGGAGTAGTGGGGGAGAAATGAATGAATGAATGAATGAAAACGTTATTTAACAGATTGCAGAATGGGTACAATACAGTACGGCGCAATACACACAATTGTTAAGGGGATGCAGACCAGAGAAAGACTTTCGTCTTGTTTACATCAGGGTCCCCCATTTTCAATTCATATCGACATTTATGACATACACAACATACATGACATTAGGGATTAATAAGAACGAGCCGCCTCGGAAGAAGACGGCCGCTGCTGCTGAAACCACCGCCTCGCGTCGCCTCGCTGGCTCTTCCGCTTCACAGCGCGGCAGCGGGCGATAAGGGGGGCGTGCTAGCGCGCGGTCACGTGGGCTTAGTGGCCAATCAGAGGAACCCGGAAACCGAACTGCGTTGTATTTGGCATAGACGCGGCCCAGCAAGGGCCGGGCCTGGTGACGTTACAATGAATCAGTTGAGCTCAATTAAACAGACCAGGGTGAGACCATACCAACGTTACTGGAGCAAAACCAGTCCTCAGAGATACTGTATAATCTAATATTCTGTATCATACAGTATATAGGCTAAATAGCTATGTAAATATTGGCCTAGATCGACAGGATAGCATTGGCTTAGAATGTATTGTAGATGTATGGAATTTTTAAATGGACTAAATTTGTCTTTCAAAGCAAAGACATGTTGGGTGGTAGGTCATTGTCGTCTTACGATGCAACACTCAAACTACTGTGTATTACTGCATACATGTACTGTATACTCATTTGTGTCTTACATATTAATTTGTTTTTGCATTATTAATAGTTGTGTACATACTTTAAAATGCTTTCAACATATTTGCATTGCACCCGCAAGTGTCTTTGAATTACTTTACCATGTTTGCGACCAGCCAGGGGAAGTTTATTATAAGTATCTATTACAGATTACTGATTACATGTGGAGTGCTTAGGAATAAATAAATAACTAACATGCTAACTAACAACAAACTACATAACAAGGGGTGACAGTCGCTCGGGAGGTAGAGCAATCTGGAGGTTCCTGGTTCGATTCCTGCTCCTCCCGGGCAGCGTGTCGATATGTCCTTGAGCAAGACACTTAAGCCCTAATTGCTCCTGATGAGCAAGTTGGCACCTTGCATGGTTGCCTCCGCCGTCGGTGTGTGAATGTGTGAGTGAATGGGTAAAATGTGAGTAACAAATTGTAAAGCGCTTTGGATAAAATCGCTATATAAAAAAGCAGCCAGCCATTTAACAAGATACCAAACCACAAGCTAACATATTAGTTACCATTTAAAGCTGTTGCTTCAGAGAGAGAAAACAATAAAAGCTGTTATCTCCTGATTTGTCTTTTCACCAGCCTATTTTATATGTTTTGTACTATAGCCTGGGGTGAATGATGTCTCAAATCCTAGGAAATCTCCCCTACTTGGCTTCCCAATGACAAATTATTTAAGGAATTACCCATTTTGCCCTCAAATTCTAATTGTCTACCTGCTTACCGCTAATTCTAAAAGTTAACTTAACTTCTCAGTTCATTCATATGTGTACACGTTGTGGCAGACCGGCTGTTAATAGAAGGGCGCTATGTATCGGCAGAGAGCAGAGTGCGTCAACCCCAATGCAGCGCACCTGTGTCAGACGTGCACAGGACATGTGATCTCAATCAAAGCCCAATCAAAAGGCATAGAAAATGGAGACAGAGAATCTTTGGAGTAGTTGAGGCGAAACCTGTACGGAAAGAGAGGAAGTGAGTAAGATAAGAGAGAGCAAGAAGAGGAGGACGATTATTGTCTGTGTGACCAATGCTGTGTTTATCTACTTTTGGAAGGAGGACCCTGCTGTGTGCTATAACCCCCGATCGTCTGAGAACCCGCATGTGTATTGACCCCTGCTTGCCTGACGTCTCTTCTTCTGGATCAGCCCCCGGCCGTATGAGAACCTCTCTCTCTGTACCGAAACCTGCTAACGGACCAAGATGATTCTCTTGTATTACGGACTGGCTGACGATCTCACTAATCTCTCCTTTTCCCCTAAACGGCAATACAACTGCTGTTAAACTTGCTTCTACCTTGTGCTGTGTGTATTTTGTTAATTCCAATCTGGTGACAGCTCAAAACACCCCAGAGTCTGTCACAATGTGTTTAGGGTTAACTCTTACCCCTCAGGCAAGCATCAGGCTAGTTTTGCATAAAACGCCTATCGATTGTATACCCAAAGACATTTGAGATGTATTTTTGAACCACGTATAGCACATGCACGAGTCTGGTCTCTTTTGAAAGGCAACATTCTGAATCTTATTCCACAACAGGCAGAATCACTCTGAGTGCTAATGTAATAGAGTTACAGATGTTTGAACATACTGAAATAAAAGTTTTGTTTAGTTACGTCTGAATTAGAAGAAGAAGAAGAAGAAGAAGAAGAAGAAGAAGAAGAAGAAGAAGAAGAAGAAGAAGAAGAAGAAGAAGAAGAAGAAGAAGAAGAAGAAGAAGAAGAAGAAGAAGAAGAAGAAGAAGAAGAAGAAGAAGAAGAAGAAGAAGAAGAAGAAGAAGAAGAAGAAGAAGAAGAAGAAGAAGAAGAAGAAGAAGAAGATTTTAACACACTTTCAGATTCCTAAGCCATATGTGTAAACACATTGGTAATTGTTTCGGCACAACAGCTACAACAGACAGAGGACAAAGACAGTGCAGTGAAGGATTAATAATTTGAATAAATATATATATATATATATATAAAGTGTAAAGCAAAGTGCAGAGTTCCAGGTCAGTCCCAGTGCAGTATTTTTGTTTTTGCCAGTGTCATTGTTATTGTGCCAATGTCACTTGGGGGCGGGGGGTGGGCTGAGGCACTGATCAGCCTGGTGGCTGAGGGGAAAAAACTCAGTCTGTGATGAGCTTTCACAGCCTTTGGGATCCGCAGCCTTCTTCCAGAGGGGAGCAGGGTGAAGAGGCTGTGGCCGGGGTGGGAGGGGTCAACCATGATTTTTTTTGCCCTCTTCAGCGCCCTGGAGTTGTGCAGGGACCTGAGGGAGGGCAGGGGACAGCCGATCACCCTCTCCACGGAGCGACCCACAGTAACCACACACACATGCACTGAGTCGCTGATGAAATGTTCTCTGCACTTCCCATCCCGTCGTCCTTTCCCCCAAGGGCAGCCGGGAGCAGACAAGGGCTGCAGCGTGTGCCACGCCCGGGGACCAATCCAAGTGCTCCTGTCCATCTTCGCCAGGTACGCGACAGTGTTAGCGATCTGTTGTGCATGTTTTTCCATTGGGTTTATCTTATCGGGAGGGAAAACCCTTGTGAGCATGAGGACAACATGCAAACTCCACACAGAAAGGCCCAGGAGATACCCCACCTGGGTAACAGGCAACACGGCAACCTGGTCCCTAAGCGGGAATCAAACCAAGGACCTTCTAGCTGTGAGGCGACATTGTTAACCACTACACCACGTGCCGCCACAACAATTTGTTTGCAAACCGATGTTCCAGTTGGAAAACACAATGGTTTCATAGCCTGAAGTCTTATCTAGTACAGGTCCAAAGTTGATCAGGTCCAAACAATCCCATGGAAAATTATACATGTTTTTCTCATGTTTGTATCGGTAATAATTCGGTATGTTTATCCAAAATGGCCGTTCTTCTTCTTCTCTCCCTTTATCGTAGTAATCAACCCTCATGTAAGATACCGTCGGCTCCAGAATTTCATTGGCTACATAAACTGTCAATAATTTTTATCGTCAGAGGTGACTGGTCCGTTCAGGGCCAGGCGAAAACGGACGTGGTCACTTGTCCGAAACTGACGCTCGTTGGTTACTTGGTCATGTAACCCGAGATTGGAAGCAAGTAATAGATTGAGTAGGGTGTCAATCAAACGGCGGCCATTTTAGCTTTCAAACAATGTGTTGGTTGATCGGAAATAACACAGCCTGAAGCCGACAAACAAGGGCAAATGTGCTTCGATGTGCGCAACGTGCGTGGTGGCCTACCGTCGGGCCGTCGGATGCTTAACAGGTTTAATAAACAGTTTGTTAATTCATAGGTACTTATGTATGTAGGCTCTACTCCTAAAGCAGTCATTCTCAACCCAGGGTTGGAACGCCGCAGGGGGGTTGTGAGAAGATTTCAAAGGGTCACAGAAATATATGCAAATATATTATCATATTAATAATATGTGGTATATGGTTTTTTTCTTGTGAGAAAATGGAGCATTTGATGTCTAAAGCCCTCATCCAACGATCAATCAAGTGAAGTAACCCGAAAAAAGGAGAACAAACATTGCGTTGACCGCGTTGAGCCGCCGTTTACACCAGCCAACACCCTAGAAGCTTTGAGAATCAGAGTAAACTGAAGTAAAGTGTCACCACGATAATTACATGCGAACACATATGCAAACTAACATTAACATTACAGAGGTAACCGAGCATGTTGAGATAAATAGGGAGAAGGATGTGCAAATTGCATGTTTTGTTTTGTCCGGGCTTTGTGTTGTGTGGTTACACAGCTAGCATGAAGTGACATGCAAGAAGATAATTGCATAGAGAACGCATGTGGCTGTTCTTCTGCTCTGTGTTTATGCCTCTGAGATAATGAAACGTGTCAAGGCATCTGTTGGAAGTGCTCATGTTGCATCATCACACTGTCTCCATTCATATGTCCTCCCGCCTCTCTGATTGCACACACACACACACACCGATCAAGACCATCTTAGCTGGCTCACCCACCCGCTCCAATGGTTGCCTTTGCTTGGCATTAATCATCGAATCTCTTAAGATGGGAACATGTGCTCAACGCCACTTACAATGAATGGGATGGCCAGACGTTAATACACAAACGTGCTTTTGTTGCTGGAAGCACGTCCCTCGCGTGACAATTCATTCCACTGATTTTGAGACTGAACCACCTCCATCGGAATGCATTGAGATGGTATTCTTCTTGAGAATAATATTGATTGTCAACTGAGTTGAGTTACCGACGCTGTGTTTACATGCCGAGTACTCCACTGCGCTATGACCCTAATAACCACCACCCAACACTTTGCAATGCAAAATTCCCATGTTTGCTCCTCAAACTTAGCAATATTAAAATCAAAGAAAAGCCTGTTGACGGGGAAACGAAGATGCTGTGTCATTTTTCATAGGCAAAGGAGATTCACGCCCGAAAACGTGCACTTAATTGTTAAACCAGCTTATCCAGCAAAATGGGACCTGAGAAAATATCCACATGCAAGATCGGCATTAAAGGGTTGCAGAGAGTCTTCTTTCATAGGGTTACTCCACAATTAACGTTACATAATCAACATGAAACATACCTGACATACCAACATACCATATTCCCATGAAATGAAATATACCTGAAACACTGTTCCGCCACACTATTGCATATTGTAAGACTAATGAATTATGAATAATGGAATTACTTTGTTATCAATGGTATGGATAAACGTTTTGTATACAGTATATCGACAGGTTTTAACAAACATGTTTGTGGATGCTGGGCATTTATTTTAAAAAGGCGTATTCATGGACCCTCATTAACATCCGTTCCTGGGAGCTGCTCAGCTCTGGCTAATAGTGTCTTGTACCTTCAGCCGCCCAGCGACTCCACAGGGACTGCTCTAGCAGTACTTACGGCGAGGAAGCATCGTTTGCAGTACTTACGGCGGGGCCTCGTTAGCTGCTCTCTAGACAAATTCACTCAGGTCTTAACATCCCTATTGGTTTGCGGAGTCAAACCGGCAACCGTCCAATCACAAGCTCGCTTCTCTGGCCTCCAGGCCACCGCTGCCCCACATATGGAGTAATTGAATGGAGTACCCATATCAAATTGTACCAACGGTAGGAAATAATGGCTTGAACTGAGCCTTGTGGCTTGATGAAACAATGACAGAAGAATTACCCAGGTACATTGTAAATGAGCACATTTACCCCCGAGAGGAGAAAGGAAATGAAAAACTCACAATTAACTACTTTTAGCCATCAATATTCATGAGTGTGCCTGCTTTGAGCGTTTGTTAAATGAAAGACAAACTACTGTACTGTCCTCTGTAGGTATGATATATATATTATTTTTTTTATTTAAGAAAAGGGGGAAACAAACCTGGCATTCATTACAAAGTGTATCCGAACGAATTGGGTTAGTAAAACATTTTCATAACTAAATATAAATAAATAGTACTTTTAAATGTTTTTTTATAAAGTAGCCTACTACTCTGTACTTAATCGCATCCACCTGTAAATCTCTCTTCCTGTTTTTTTTTTTTTTTTTTTTTTTTTTTTCTTTCTTTCTTTCTTTCTTTCTTTCTTTCTTTCTTTCTTTCTTTCTTTCTTTCTTTCTTTCTTTCTTTCTTTCTTTCTTTCTTTCTTTCTTTCTTACACTCATGCATGTGCCCCACACACATGCATACAGACAATAACTAATATACTAGTTTTCCTGGTTGAGGCAGAACTGTGCTTCAAGGCAATCCGTCAGGCCAAAATAACATTCTCTATCAAAGAGATTACAGTGGCAAAGACACTGGACGTTTGGGGAAAACAACAACAACATCAATAACAGCAACAACAACAAACAGCAACACATCCGAACCTGCTCATTCATGCTCATCATCTGAAAGTTATTTGACATTAACATAATATTATTGCTAAATCATTACCATAACCCTTAGAGGGCGCCAATATCATATTTCTGTAACTGTTACGAAGGATCAGATTAAACCGAATATATATATTTACTACTTGATATATATTGCATAGTATTTGTATATCGTCTGATATCCCTTGTGTATTCTTTGTACATATACACGGAATATCCCTTTTACCTAGTACAGACCATAATATTTCGTTCTCCTATTGGAAGCGATCCACTAGGCGCCACTGCCATACCCCCAAGGTCTAGTTCAAAGTCACCGCCAAGGCTTGCCTGGACATGCCCGGTTCTGCGCAAGAATACGAGACAGGAATAAGGCTGGTACTAGATTATTCACCGTACGTATAAATACGTTGCAGGTGGATACAGCAGCACTTAGCCTAAAGTCAAGTTAACCTAGAAACATGTTACCCTCAAACGTTAAAGCCTTCATCACGAGTCAACGACCAAGTGAAGTGAGCAACCTTGCATCTAAATAGAGCACTTATAACCGCGTGCGAATAGGATAGTAAAGTATCAGAGCTTAGTGGAATAACGTCAAGTTCGACCTAGTTAATGTGAAGTACCGCGCACCGGAGAATCTACACCGGTGAATGCAGAGCCCTTTCCAGCTGGATTATTGCTTTGGTCCTGTGGCTGTTGGAGCGGAGGAGAATCGTCTACACCCACTACTGTGTGGGATTTACCCGTGAGGAACATCACTCGAGCCCGTCTCTAGGAGAGGCTGGCTGGCTTTCACCTATGCTGCACGCATACTTGGATTATAGCTGCTGCTTTCGTCTGCCGATCAAGGGAGTAATGTACCGTCTCCCGTAGCTGGAGCTTATTGATTCCCCGTTGATCCAGAGTTTGCATTCGAACATTTCCTCCCCCTGCTGGCCTACAACCGGAGGGACCCTACTAGTATCTCCCGCTGCCCTACTAGTGTACCATAGATATAATTCCTAAGATACAGGTGGTATTCATTATCTCCTGCGTAATATGATAATGGACTTACGTTATTGATTTACTCATGCACATTCTTCGCCTTATAAGCGCGACTCTACGTAAAGTATTGTAATATACTATCATTGCTGCTAATAAATATTATTATAACCCAGATTTGTGTGGAACCGTGTCATTGTGGAGGTGTTCATATCATATACATGTGTACTGTATGGCCAGTAGTAATGTACATAAGACAGTAGTGGTTTAATGATACCATACTTATTAATACAGTCAGGGAATTGTACCCCTCAGTTACAGTAACCAAGAGAGCGATTGGCACATTTTGTTTTGCTCCCGTCGTAGTTCCTTCGCATTGATTGATTGAAAACTTTATTAACAGATTGCAGAATGGGTACAGTACAGTACAGCTCAATACATACAATTGTTAAGGGGATGCAGACCAGAGAAAGACTTTCGTCTTGTTTACATCAGGGTCCCCCATTTTCAATTCATCGTAACATATATGACATACATGACATACAGATAGACAGTACTGCTACATCTATACATTTATGACATACCAGATTTGCAATTAAAGTACTGTTTGTGATACAAAAAGAGTCCAGAAAAGAGTCCGGGTAGGGTACCGTTTACCTCCACCATCTGCTCTCTCCCCTCCAGGTAGGATTGCATCCAGCTCACTGATAGACTATCAAAACCAATTGCTTTTAGCTTGTCAATCAGAATGGTGTGATTGACAGTGTCGAAGGCCTTTTGTAGGTCCAGCATGACCATGCCGCAGTATTTGCCCGCGTCCACCTCTTGTTTGATGTGGTCGTTTAAATAGAGAAGGCATGTGTCAGTGGAGTGGGATGTTCTGAAGCCAGATTGGAATTCGTAGATTAGATTTTTTTCCGCAAGGTATTTTTCGACCTGTTCGTATACAATTTTTTCCATGACTTTCGAGATGGAGGTAAGGATAGAAACAGGGCGGTAGTTGCCTGGGTCTAATTTACTGCCTTTTTTGTGCAGAGGGGTCACTCTCGCAATTTTGAAGTCCTTGGGGACGTGTCCCTGTTTTATGGAGAGGTTTATTATGTGTGTGATGACTGGGGTGATGGCGGCTGCTGAGTCTCTGAGGAATTTGGAGGGGATGTTGTCATGGCCAGTGGCCTTGTTGGGTTGGAGGGCGCTCAGTTTTTTGAGTACCTCATCTGTTGTTACCATTTCCAGTTTGAAGTCGTCTTTGTGGACCCCTAGGTTCTTGTAGTATGCTACTATGTGTTCTACCCCATAATGCCCTGAGTGGGAGGGTAGTTTGTTTACCAGTGTTGTGGCTATGTTTGTGAAGAAACTATTTAAGTAATTGGCTACATCCAGCTTTTCTGTGATGAGCGTGTTGTCCGTCTTTATGTTTATGTTTGAGAATCTGGTTTTAAGTTTTTTACTGCAGCCTAGTTGGTTATTGAGTAATTTCCAAAGTTCACGTGGTTTGTTTTTGTTTTCCTCGGTTTTGTCATTGATGACATTTTTTTTTGCTGTTTTGATCATGGAGTTTACATCATTTCTTAGTCTGTTTCTTTCCAGTTTGAGTTCAGTCACGTGGGCTTGGAGTTCACTGCTCGTGCTTATGGTAAGCTTTGACTGACTTTTACGAAACTCAGAGCATTTTTTGTCTCTGGTTTTCATAGCGGTCAGTATTTCAGCGTGCATCCACGGCTCCGCGCGATCTTTTACCCTGGTGGTTCTTAGGGGGGCCATGTTGTTTAGTATCGTTGAAAATTTGGTTTTGAAGCCAAGCCATGTTTCTTCAACCAGTGTACCATTGAGCTCATCTGACCAGTCCAGACTCTCCAGTTCAAGGTTAAAGGCCTCGCTAGAGTAGGTTTTGAGGTCTCTAGATGTGACTGTTTTGTGACAGCCAGCCTTTTGTTTTAGCTTTTTGCGCGTACAGAATATCATATAATGATCACTTAACCCGCATGCTATAACCCCTTTATTGGCGATCTTGGACTTGTCAGAGGTCAGGATGAGGTCAATGGTAGTCTGAGTTGACTCACACACACGTGTGGGTTGTGTGATTAGCTGGCTGACGTGACGTGAGAATACCCGGAAAACACCATGCGCAACAGTGCTACAACTAACAGCCATTGGATAGTGATTTACCATGAGAAGGTGTCCTGTAAATCCTATCATAATGGTCTATACTATCTGGAATGATATACAGAAGACCGGACATGATGTCGTACGAATGCCAGGTTCACTCAGCCAATAGTTTTATTAGTGTGAACGTAGATTTTTATCCAGTTAGCATTTGGATAGTATATGGTGCGCGTAAAGGGTGCACTGACATCCCATGGATATTAATTATATAGTTGTTTTTATACATTTCAACATTTGATTGTTGCATATATACAATTTGACCATTGACACAGAATGACAGGATGTGATGTCATAAACAATCGTCCCATCGCTAGAATAATATTAATTCCAGCGCCAAGGTAAAGCCCCTGTTACGCAAAGTAAAGGTGAAGGTGTTTGACGACAGAACCCACTCTTGGAAAATGGCATTACGACGCTACACCACGGAGGAAAATATATAAATATTTGTACTTGTTCTCTTTGTTAGAAGGATGAGTCGTTTTGGGGGATGGTGGAAGGTATGAATGGCGGTACACCAGGTGGTACTTGGGCTATCCTTTTGTGTGTCAGGTGGAATGTATGATGGCGGTACTCAGGTCTGATCTATTATTTCACATTTGTTTTTATTTGTAAAAGCAAAATTACTTCTATGGCTAAATGTAAAGTATTGACTAGTCTATACATTATCAAACCAGAGCAATTAACAGATGGAAAACCAGCATGCCATGTGTGTGTTCAGTGAGAAGTCTTGATATACATTTGAATTAGCGACAACTTTCTCTCCTATTAGAAGTGTTTGGACAGATTTAGATTTCTCCAGAGACATATTTGATGGTGGCTCCCTTACAGACCGTCACATTCAACTGAGTGGAGCTTTATTCCACATTGTTGTGTACAATGTGTACAGCTGAAATAACCCTTCTCTGTAAAAATGGTTTCACTTCATGCTTAGTCTTCGTTTTCGTGGAAGCTAGTCAACAAGAAAAGATTCCATCACGGTGCACCCCCATAGACGGCTTACACATTTCCATTTTCTAGTCATTACGGGTGTATACCCCATTAATTCTATGCTCATATATCTATATGATCTGAATATGGAGTCCTGACAGCATTTTAATGGCTCTGAAGATATAAAACCTCCAGTAAGATGGATTTCACCTTGTTTTTCAGTGTAATAGACTGGTAATGGGGTATTGTCATCTGTTGGACTCGGAAACTGCAAAAACATCCAAATGAGCATTGGCCACTTACAAACATACTATTAATACATTTGTTATTTTAGTTTTTCTACAAACATGCTATTTACACATTTGTTATTTTAGTTTGTATACAAACATGCTATTTACACATTTGTTATTTTGGTTTTTCTACAAACATGCTATTTAGACATTTGTTATTTTAGTATTTCTAAAAACATGCTATTTACACATGCTATTTTGTTCTTTTGGGTTTTGTCATGTTGAGGGAGCTCCTGGCTGTGCTGGTAACAACCTGCCACAATGCTAAATATATACTTCTAACCTTCTACTGTTGACCTTCAATGCCTATCTGTTGTATTGTGGACAGATGATATAGGAAACATGAAGTTTGGCAGAGAAGACCAAATCTGACGGTATCTATAGCTGGCTTACTACACCTTACTACTGGCTTACTACACCTGATGGAGGGCTTTGATGAAACACAATCATCAAACTACAATATCTCAGATCATGTGTGTCATTTCTTTTTTTTTGGTCTTGCCTCATGGTCAGGCCTTATCGACCATTGTTGTGCTACAAATGCTACTAGCGTTAGCTTTGTGAATCAGTGTGACAGTTAGGCCATAGCAAACAGAAAAGCATAATTTGTATGCTTTTGGTGGCACTCATGCAAGTCTGCACTTATCCCCTTGACGTACCCACCCCTCTCCTCTTAGCTGACCCAAGGGGGGGGGGGGGGGGGGGGGCAGAGGTGAGGGCAGATATCATACATACATCACAATACGGCCGGTGGTCATTGTCACGCAAGATTACCATGACACTCCCTGGGAAGAGGTGGAAAAGTCCTGTGTTCCACAGCATGAAAGGAGAGAAATAGAGAGAGAGGGGGAGAAAGAGAGAGAGAGGGGAGGGGTCTGCTCCCAAAGGTGCAAAGCAGAGCTATGCTCATGTGGAACTACTTGACATTTGTATGTCTGTGAATCAGATAATCTTTGTATGGAAATAGAGGAGTTAAGTCATCAGTCAATAAAATGGGCCATTGCCACCTTGGAGATTGGAACACCTACCATATTACCAAAGAGGCCTGGCATATCTACCTACCACACCGTGGCAATGCATATCCTATACCCCAGGAAGAGGCTATGTATATAAATGTGACCCCTCCGCTGGTTCATAAGTAGTCTGGGTCTCGGTGTTCTTATTGCCAACCAAAGCTCCGTCACACTCCATCACATTGCTCTTGACCTTTATGGGTCCACAGCATTCCACACATTACACACCGCAAGAGAGTAAAGGTAGAGCTATTTTCAACATGCAAATCGCTGTACTATTGATGACGTGATGAACCACAATCCTGGTGGTATCTTTTGACCGGTGGTATGCAGTAAATGTATATATTATTTGGAGAGATCAGTAGGTATGTACATTAGATTAGATTCAAATGTATTGTCATTATACAACACAAGTACAGTACAACAGAAATAAGTTTGGCATCCAACCAGAGTTGGATGTATCAGGGAAATATTAATATTAAGTGCAATAGTAATATACAATGTACAGGTGATTAAACTGGGTATAACATGTATAGATTAGTACTACTGGGTGTAGTGCTAATCAGATGTATGTACAGAGTAATACCAGTATGTAAATGGTAAAAGGTAAATGGTGCATTTGAATAGCAGTTTTTATCCAAAGCGCTTTACAATTTTTGTAACTCACATTCACCCATGCACTCACACATTCACACACCGACGGCGGAGACAACCATGCAAGGTGCCAACCTGCACACGGGAGCAATTAGGGGTTACGTGTCCAGTGGCGTCGCGTGGGTAAAATAATAGGGGATGCCAAAAAAAAAGTTATAAAAAAATAAAAAAGTTATTAATATATATATATATTTTTTTCTTAAGCCAAGTACAGTATGGCTCGGCGGCCACTGCCAGTCAAACCAAGCAGTCATTATGTACAGTATGGCTCGGCGGCCACTGCCAGTCAAACCAAGCAGTCACCATGTACATTATGGCTCGGCGGCGTTACTACTATGAACAAAACAAAGCCAAGAGAACAGTTTTGACTCTTCAAATAAAGTGACTATATTTATTTTTCCAAATAGTTAGCATACTGTAGCATTTAACCCTAGGACGCACCAATATACTAGTTACTGTACTACTAGCATCATGCAACTCCCAGCAGGGACGCACCAATATACTAGTTACTGTACTACTAGCATCATGCAA
The DNA here is from genome assembly GCF_963971535.1 of Notolepis coatsorum. NCBI lineage: Eukaryota > Metazoa > Chordata > Actinopteri > Aulopiformes > Paralepididae > Notolepis > Notolepis coatsorum. The sequence goes on along the minus strand of NC_140180.1, from coordinate 33,625,608 downwards.
CTCCCAGCAGGGATGCACCAATATACTAGTTACTGTACTACTAGCGTCATGCAACTCCCAGCAGGGACGCACCAATATACTAGTTACTGTACAACTAGCATCATGCAACTCCCAGCAGGGACGCACCAATATACTTACTGTACTACTAGCATCATGCAACTCAGTTAGCATCCAAGCTAGCCATAACGTTACGTTAGTAGCTTAGCATCCAAGCTACTGTAGAAACTGCATCTTACCTGGCCAATAAACTGGTCCTCCTTGCTCCTCCTGGACAGATAGATAATATTATCCACAGTGGTTTGCTGTGCTGGTCCTCAATAAATGTCCCGCCGGCAAAAAATAAGTGGCTAAAGTGCTAAATGTTTGATAATAGAATACAAGATTAGTCTGAACGTGCCTGCTGTTAATAAAATGTTCAATCAATCAATCCCGCGAGGGGATGATGTCAGACCTTAGGAAAATGTGCAGAGGAGGCCAGACTACTTAGTCTGCTGACAGCCCCGTTTTAAGGTGTGGGCAGGGCTTTAGTCAGCTCAAATCTGATTGGCTAGTATTGGTTTTCGACTCCACATACATGAATCACATGGTGGGAGGCTGGAGAAAGACACCTCCCCCCTTTGCCTCCTCTCCTCTGCTGCAGTGAGCACAGTGAGTCTGACAGTGTGTTAGAGAGAGTGAGAAGGAGAAGAGGGAGACATTTAAAAAAAAAAATTATAACACAGATGAAAAATTATGATTTTTTATTATTATTGTAAACAATATAAAAAAAAAGATCTTTTCATATTTCATAATTTCATATTAATTCATATTTTCATAATGGGGAGGTCTGGCTTCCGTTGGCTTCCATGAGGATTGCTTCGACACGCTGCCCGGGAGGACCGGGAATCAAACCGGGAACCTTCCGACTACCAGACTGCTCTACCTCCTGAGCCACTGTCGCCCCCAATATGTACAGTGATACAGGTATAACAGTTTGGTCGTAGTCATAATGGCCTGATCCATCAATGAGCCAAGTTAGCTTAATAAGTAGATCATCTACTCCTCTGAATAGTACATAATATCTGTGAAACAAAGCAGCCATGAGGCATGAGCAGGGCCGGACTGGCAATCGGGAGCACCGGGAGTTCTCCCGGTGGCCTGACCTGGACAGATAAAAAAAAGAAAAAAAAATTATATAATTTTAATTATTATTATTATTTTTATTTTTTATTATTATTATTATAATATTTTTTGCCCACAGTCAGGCCACTGAACTTACGACGCCATTGTTTCTAGTTGCGGCGGTGCGATAGTTAGATAATAGGTGGGTGGGGTCGGGGGAACAACCAGGATTTCACTGTCTGCGACAGAGTCTGCCTCTCCCCCTCTCGCGGAGCAATCTCACCCACACAAATGGAGCCGTGCTGCCGCATGTGATTGGTGGAGGCCGGAGGCGGGACCAGACCATACAACTGATTGACAGCGGAGACGGCGAATGGAATGGCAGAGATGGCACTCTCACGAGATACAGCTGGGAACGAGGTTACACTGAGCCAGGTAGTGAAGTGGGGACTCGGGAGAGAGATAGAGCGAAAGTAACATTGATGTCAAGATGGACAGTGGAAGAAAGAGAAAGGGTGGATCAGAGAGGGAGAAAGCAAACAAAAGAAAGGCCCTTGCATCAGGAGATGCTGCTAAATCCGGGAACATTTATCAAATGTTTTCTTGCACCAAGCCCAAAGTCAAGGGACCAGCAGGTTAGTCAGTGAGAAAAATAAACACGTGGATGTTAGCTTGATTGATTGATTGATTGATTGATTGATTGATTGATTGATTGATTGATTGATTGATTGATTGAAAAGTTTATTAACAGATTGCAGAATGGGTACAGTACAGTACAGCTCAATACATACAATTGTTTATTTGTTTATTGTTATTCGCACTTACAAATATACATTCTGGAATAAAATAAGTAAAAAGAAGAACAGTTAAAAAACCCAAGGGCTTATAAGCGACCTCCCCTCTTAAACCTATATAGGATAACTACACAAAAACAATCCCTCCCGTCCCCCCCGTCCCCACATTATGCACAAACACATGTGCATATCCCTCTCTCATACACACAGATACATACAATACAGCATTATATATTTTATTATAATGTTGGGTAAAAGATTTTAAAATACTTTACACAAATACACATGGATACTATAGACTACAATTGTTAAGGGGATGCAGACCAGAGAAAGACTTTCGTCTTGTTTACATCAGGGTCCCCCATTTTCAATTCATCATAACATATAAGACATACATGACATACAGATAGACAGTACTGCTACATCTATACATTTATGACATATCAGATTTGCAAATACAGTACTGTTTGTGATACAAAAGTGTCCAGAAAAAGAGTGTATATACATAATACAGGAGAGAGTGGTTAACTGTATTATAATAGTAAATAGAAAAATATCTTGTGCTCTTGCTTTTTTCTTTTTGAAGGTGGAGAGAGTAGCATTGCTAGTGCCACAACAGTTTTATTTGAGGTCCATAACAGTACATTGTACTAAGCAATTGTTGGCTCATTAGTTTGTGATTCACATGCACTAAAATTCACCAGAATGCAGGAAATTAAGTCTTTGTAACAAAAAAATTCCGGGTGGGGGACCCCCAGACCCCCCGCTTAAAAAGTGGCCTGACTGGGGATATATTTCGCGCTATATCTCCCGGTATGAATTATTTCCCCAGTCCGGCCCTGGGCATGAGCCCACTGACAGATGGACACGCGAGGAGTTCCCTGCTAGTACATTGGTGTACTACCTCAACACACTATAGAGTGAAAGTAAACAAGGAAACCGACACATATTTGCTCTGTGTAAACACGACGACAAATACACAGACAGGCAAACATGGAGTCCAACAAGCCGGTTTGACAATAAACAAGTTAGACAAATAATGTCAAAAAGGGAAGTGGAAAGTAATAAAAGGCACCAAACAGTCAGCCAGACGGCGGGGGAAATGGAGTACAATCTGCCATCCCTCCGCAACCGGTAATACAAATGATGCATCTCTTACAAATTTAAAACATATTAATATAGGGGAAAACTTGGAAATAAATACATGAATTGAGGCAATGAAAATGTTTTGTCTCTACATCTGGGAAAAACAGAGGCCATACTCTTTGGGTCAAACGCCAACCTAAAGAAATCCCAGGGTTTTAAAATTAGAGTAGGTGAAAACATTATTGAGGATAAAGAGGAGGTCACCTACCTGGGCTTTATTTTAAATAACAAACTTTCTAACGAAAAAATGGCACAAAAAGTTATTACTAAGGTCAATCAAAAAACCAAATTTTTATTTAGAATTTCCTCGTTCATAAATAAAAACGCTCTGAGGACCCTAGCTGGAGCCCTCATCCAATGTCACTTTGACTATGCTTGCACTTCATGGTACAGCAACATATCAAAACAAATGAAGACAAAGCTCCAGACCTCCCAAAACAAACTAGTGAGACTCCTGCACAACCTTCACTTTAGGACTCACCTAACGCCAGCCCACTTTAGCAGGCTGGGATGGCTTAGGGTTGAAGAAAGGGTACACCAGCTTAAAATGCTACTGGTTTTTAAAGTACTAAAAGAAACGGTCCCCAAGTACCTAGTAAATTATTTTAATAAAGTAGGAGATGTCCACAAACACGCCACAAGAGGAAGCCCCACGGACCTGGTCCCGCCGAGAGTCAGCACATGCATGGGGAAAGATGCATTTTTTTACTCGGCTACGGTAATGTGGAATGCCCTGCCAACATTTATAAAACTCCTGAACTCCCCTCTCGGATTTAAATCCGCCCTAAAAACATGGCTCAGCAGCAACTCAAATTGGTCTTAAATTGTTTTTTTTATCTCTTTTATCATAACTTGGCTTTTATTTCTTTTATCATGAGTTGCTTTTAAGGGTTTGCGGATTTTCTTTTAACATTAGTTAACTGTATGAGTTGTCAGGTTAGGTGTTTTTATAAATTTATGTTTATAATGTGTCCTGTCAGTGTACATGTCCATTTGTGTTTCTGTGCCTTTTTATGTTCCATGTATGGACCACAATGGAAACAAGCCTTGGCTTTATTGTGTTTTATCCATTTTTGACCTGCGTTATTGACACTGTTATTGTCTTGTCTTTTAAAATGTTTTTTTTGTCATACGATTTGTGTCAAAATAAAGTATTCAATCAATCAATCAATTACTTCGAATGAACAAATGAGCAGAAAAATAACTCGCATCGCGAGTTATATTGCTGGGGTATTGCTCCTTTCCCTGTGTTAGGAAGACCCTCTTGTTGTGAAATGACAAAAGCGGGAAAGACGTTTTCTTCACATGGAATAAAAAAAGATGATAATAAAATGTCCGTTGTCTGGGGGCTATTATTGTCACTGCTACTGTACATCAATATCTGGCCGTCATACGGCTAAACATCAGGTGACGTCAGCTAACGTGATTTTGACATCTACCCCACTCCATGTCGCCCTTTTGCTGTCACCCCAGCAGTAGAGTAATTGCTGACAAAAGGCCTTATATGGGCTATGCTGTACACTAAAATCACAACACACATAACCAAGAAAATAACACACATAGTCATTTCATTACATGAGAGTATTTACTGCCCAAGAAATGGCACAAAGGATGTATGGGGATCTATACTCACATCCCTTCATTCCTGTTATTGGCAAAACCAACTAACTAACAAGCAAATTTTTTAGGTGAAAGACTAAAAAGAAAGAAGAAATCAATGCTGCAAAAATACCCATCTCTTCCATTTAAAAACTCTTTGTGTGGTCCGACCCATGCAACAATTTGACAGCACCACCTTGTGTTAGGATTAGGTATTTAAGTGTTGTTTGTTTCCACTTCCTTTCCCTCAATAATTTATATTGGCTGCATTCTGGGAGCTGGGGGTGTGATGCATGTCGGTGCCTCTGAGTTTGAGGCCTAGCTAATTAAGCTTGACCGAAGACACCTGTGAAGAAGAGAGCTGGATCTCTGGTAGAGTGTGCTGCTGACTCCAGGCAAGTAGAGTGCGCAAGTTCTGGTAGAGTGTGCTGACTCCAGGTCAGTAGAGAGCTGTAGCTCTGGTAGAGTGTGCTGACTCCAGGTCAGTAGAGAGCTGTAGCTCTGGTAGAGTGTGCTGACTCCAGGTCAGTAGAAAGCTGGAGCTCTGGTAGAGTGTGCTGCTGACTCCAGGTCAGTAGAAAGCTGGAGCTCTGGTAGAGTGTGCTGCTGACTCCAGGTCAGTAGAGAGCGGGAGCTCTGGTAGAGTGTGCTGATTCCAGGTCAGTAGAGAGCGGGAGCCTGGTAGAGTGTGCTGACTCTAGGCCAGAAGTCCTCATAGAAGACACCCTTTTGTTAAACTCTACAAAGTGGTTTAATCCCATTTCTGTTGAACCATCACTTTTACTATTCTAAAACCTATGCTATGAACTACTCCTAATGAGGCGTGGGCTCCTTTTTTGGTTGATTTACCCAGGGTACATTACGTTTGCTGAACACAAATCCTATTTTTCAGCAACGCCCTGCTTGGCTGCTTCACACTCACACATTCACACCTGGGAGCTTCCCAGTACAACCACAGTCTGACTCTGACACTATTGGCCACTGAGCAGGTTTAAGGACACCTCAACGGTTTGTTATTGAGGGATGGGAGAGAGTTCTATTCATTCACTTCCCCGCCCTGATTTTTCCTGCCAGTCCGGGGGGGTTGAATCGGCGACTAGCTGGTCACAAGCCCACTTCTCTAGCCTCGAGCTCTAGCATTGCCCCCCCCTAGAGCGGGCAAGAGTAGAATCTACTCTAAAGGAGGCCAATTATCTTCTTTGTTCCTTCTACAACTCCAGGTTAGGGTTATATTTGCTCCAGTATACCCCAGACGTGTGCTAACACACTGACGCACTGTGCCACATTATTAACGTCTGCCTCCATGGCAGATACATTAGGTGTCCTCTGTATTTCTTTACAGTCTGGCGTGCAGGATATATCCTGTAGAAAGCGGGGGCCGCTAATCCCCCCCCCCTCTACTTCACTCTAAATCTCGTCCTTGTGCCACGAGATAAGAGGAGAATTGAGCTATTGAGCAGACAGGTTAAGATATAAGCTCTCGCTAAAGGAGGCCCAATGAGAAGAAGATTGAATGGCGTTTCATTACGCAGGGAGAAAAGGGCTCCGTGTCGTCCTCGCCCATTTGTCCGCCGTTGCGCTCTCCCATTAACCCGGGTTGAAAAGGCCACAGCGGCGTGAGGGAGCACTCGGCCCCGTGCCGCGCCTCTAACGCCGGCACTTCATCAAAGGGCTCGTGGCAACGAAGGACAAGGAGTAACGGAGGAGGTAGATATAGTGAACGGTGATCCGCAGTGTCTGCCGGGTATCTGGGTACGGCGGAGGAGATGATTCTCTCCGCCATCCCACTGTTAGGGGTTTAAGGAGAACGAGCAGAAAGGGATAAGGAGGCAGGAGGCATAATCATATTTGAGGCCAGCAGGTGTATGTGTGGCTCCTGCGGTGGGGGTGGTAAAAGGAATAGAAAAATTTAGAGTTTGTTGAGAATTATTGAGTTAAAGGACAATACTGAGTCAGCACACATATTTTACATTACCCCAGCACTTTACATTATGGTGATAATCCATAGGATTATATAGAAGAAAACTACCCCGAAGTATCTCTTGGTCATGCTAACAAATTGTTCACTCCTTAGAAAACATGTTTCTCCCTCTCTCTACACACATACTTCCTCGTTTACGTTAAAGGGGACATGCATTGCTATTCCTTTTACTATTTGGGCGACTTTACACAATTCCTGTAAGTCTATGAAACACATCTGTAAAGTCGTTTTCCAAAAAATTCATTGTTTTGTATTTCTAATATAGTACTCTAAGGCAGCATTTTTCCACTTCAAGATTTCGAGCTGTTTTGGGCTGGGATCCGCCCATAAGCGCTTTGAGTGACAGTCACCCACAGTCTGCACTGGCAGACCGAGAGAGATATAGAGAGATAGAGGAGGGGGATACTAATTAATTTCGCAACGATATTTTGACAGTGATATGCGAGTGGAGAAGCTCCATCCCGTGCGCACACACATTTACACACACACTCCTGCACGCAGGGCTCTCTCTCTCTCCCTCTCTATCTCTCTCTCTCCCTCTCTATCTCTATCTCTCTCTCTCCCTCTCTCACTCGCTCGTTCTCTGCTGTCTCTGTCAGCACCCGCACACGTCAACCCGTTTGAGGAAGTAATTCCACTCGCTCGAATTGTTGATTGTGGGCGGTGACTACAACCAGTGCCTTACTCACGTCAGCAAAACAGTAAAATCAGAATGGCTTAGTTGAGTGAGGGAGGATCTCGTGAACTCGAGACTAGACTGATGAGTCAAAATGAGAATTAGAGACACAGACCCCATTGATATAAACCCCCATTGCTAGGAAACAATGCTAAACACTGGAAAAGGCCATTTATAAGACACCTTTAATGAATTATTGCTTTCTCTAGTGCCTTTCTTCTCCAATGTGCGCAACGATTTATTTGACAGAGAGGCAATACTTTTGTTAGTGTGACCTTGAGATACATTTAACATTCTTCCTTGAAAGAGCTGGAACATGTGATGCAGGCATGTGCAGACATAGACCTCATGGAACATGTGACGATATCCTCGGGTGACGGTACGTCATGTCATATTTTACTTATTCAAAAGCATTTCATATTACGTAAACATAAATGGTCCAGCTTCTAAAAATTTCAATAGAGAGTCTATTTACTGGTAACTGCCATGATGAATTGAATGTGACTTGGAGTGAAAGTAAAACAATTACGTTCTAATCAAGATGTCAGTAAACAGCCACTCTGCATTGAAAGTTGGACCAAGTTCGGGCCAGCTCACACCCGCCGCATACAAACTTAGTCCAACCCTTTTTCTTACAAATATTGATGTGGACATTTGCATTTGCTAGGGACATCTATGGATCTCAGGGAATGTATTCCCAGTGTCAGAAATATTGTGTCTGTTACTAGGCTGGAGTAAATTATAATGAACCAAAGGTGAATAAAATATTTTTTTTTATCTTTGACGGTGAATAACACCATGCTAACATTGACCAGATGTGAAAAATTGCCACTAAGCTTATTCAGCACCACTTTGCCCTCATCTGCCGGCTCCGAAAGTTTAATTTGCCGCATTTCGATCGTCACCCTACTTGACCTATTGCGTGCTTCCAGTCTCAAGTTACAAGACGAAACATCCGACGAGTGTCATTTGACAAGCCATTCGGTTGGCATTCCAGTTTGGCCGGGTCCTGAACGGACCAGTCACAGCTGATGGTGAAAATGATGATGACCACCTTTGTAGCCAATGAAAATCTGGAGCCAACACTGATTGCTGATTGCAATGAGAAAGGGGTAGAAGAAGCCAGGGAAGTCCTTTGTTTTGACTAGAGCAGGGGTTCTCAACCTTTCTGCTGCCAAGGCACCCCTGTGTTCAATAGAATATTCCAGGACACCCCTACATATGATAAATACTTTTCCGGTCCTGTCTTTTTTGCTACAATGATGACAAAAGTGCTTGGTTTCAAAATAATGTTTATTTAAGAAACCGGGAAACACATTTGTGTGTATTTATGCAGGCTATATAATGCATTATTAACAGGTGTTTCAGATCTAAATGGCTTAGTACTGTTGACATTACACTGCTTGTAGTAGTAAATCAAATAGCATATTTCTTTAAATAAAATTACAGAAAATTATCACTAAAGTGCTATCTGTTGCAGCTGCACACTTTTCCATAAAAATTGCATATTTGGATAAGTGTGACCATTTCTCAAAAACTGAAAATCATGTATTTTTTTTTTAAATACAGAAAAGGATCACTAAAGTGCTATCTGTTGCAACTGCACTGTTCTCCATAAAAATAGTATATTTGGATAAGTTTGACCATTTCTCAAAAACAGAAAATCATGTATTTTTTTTAAATACAGAAAAGGATCACCAAGTTACCATTTCTCAAAAAATATAAATAAATACAGAAAATAAGCACTCGTTCACTCAGTGGACATTTCTAGCTCAATGCGAGGTCTGCTGCTGCTGGCTAATAATACGGTCAATACGTGGGGAGATCTTTGACAAGGCAACACGCATGTCATCCTCAAGGCTCAACTTGGCCCTATATTTTGTTTTCAGAGCTGTCATGGATGAAAAGCCAGCTTCACACTGAATGGTATCAACACCTTAACTGCTGCATCATGAGATACTTGGTACTCAGCACCACACTCTGAAACTAGCTCTCCAGGTGGTATCAGATGAGATTTCAATGAGTTCTTCCAAGAGTTTGGATGGAGAATAGATGTGTCAGGAAGCTTTGTCTCAATGTTGTCTGTAAAGTTTTTTTTTTATCCAGAGTAACTTGGTGATCCTTTTCTGTGTTTTATTAAATAATGATTTTCAGATTTTGAGAAATGGTCAAACTTATCCAAATATGGTATTTTCATGGAAAACAGTGCAGCTGCAACAGATAGCACTTTAGTGATCATTTTCTGTAATCAAAAAAATAAAAAGTTTATTTTTTATTTTTTATCTCAAGGCACCCCTTGGCAGCTCTCTGCGGCACCCCTGTTGAGAACCGCTGGACTAGAGCCTCTGAATCAATGGAAGTGGACAGCCATTTTGATTATCCAAATTGTAGTTTCAAGTTTCTTTAATAGTTGTCATACAGAAGTACAGAATACTTTTATACAAAATGCTTCTTACTGTTACGCTCCAGAGACTGTGCTAGACAAGATAAGTATCAATAACATAGTATAGCATGTAAATTAGAAGTAGAAAATGAGGTCACAGTGTTCAGTATAGACATATGTACAATGTTCGATGCAGAATAGACGTAACTGAGTTACCATATAATATACAATACTATGCAGTGTACTAATATACAATACTATATAGTGCAAAGCAGAAATGGGATGAGGTACAATTTAGGTACAATTTACAGTAAGGTGTACGAGTTGTAGTGCAATCCTTTATCAATAAATATAAAGTGTGGGGAGTGGGTGCTACAGTGTGTTTGTTTAAAGTGAGTGTGTGCTATAAGTGTGGGGAGTGGGTGCTACAGTGTGTTTGTTTAAAGTGAGTGTGTGCGTGTGGATGTGTGTGCTATGTGTATTACCATATTATTATAATTAACGCCCGTACACACATTACAAAAACCTTTGTAAAACACATTTTCCATGGGATCTTTATAAACTTTGGACCTGTACTGTAGATAAGACTTCAGGCTATGGAACCGTTATGTTTTCCAGCTCCTACCTCTCAGCTGGAACTCAAAAACAGGCATCTGGCAACAAGTAAACAAAAATTATATAATAATAATTGTTAGACTAGAAGACTAGAAGTCTTTATTTGTCATGCAGTTTTAACACACACACGCAAGATGGGCGACCCACAGGAACACACACACACATGCACTGAGTCGCCGATGAAATGTCTCTCTGCACTTTTTCCCACACCCCGGGGACCAATCCAAGTGCTCCTGTCCGTCTTCGTCAAGGACGCCACAGCATTAGCGATATGTTGTGCATGTTTTTCCATTGGGTTTATCTTATCGGGGGGGGGGGGGGGGGGGGCCTTGCGAGCACAGGGAGAACATGCAAACTCCACACAGAAAGGCCCGGGAGATACCCGACGTGGGTACCTGGCATCATGGAAACCTGGTCCCCAAGTGGGAATCGAACCCTGGACCTTCTTGCTGTGAGGCGACAGTGTTAACCACTACACCACCGTGCCACAAATGTGAGTACACAAAACTTTTACTTCAGTGTGTTCAAACCTCTGTAACTCTATTTCATTAGCACTGTGCTATAAGTATAAAGTATAATAAATAGCAAATGACTTTGTGTATGCAATCGTCGTGTTCGGTGTGTTATGAAAAACTAGCCCAATTGTTGCCCGATGCATATGTGGTTAATTGCACCTGCTGTTGGGGTGACCTATTCATCTTGATACATTTAAAATACAATACAGTATGTAAGTGTGACTTCTTTATTGCGTGGCAATTTATTGAAGGAATTGTTTAATTAAACCCTGTAAGTGTGCCTGTTGCTGGGGTGCCGTGTAGAAGTTATTGATTGCTTTAACACATTCGTTGCCGTTCACGAGAATTCTCGTTTCTGTGGCCCAACGGTTCAGTGCCAAAAAACGAAGATTCTCGTTTCTGGGTCGTTATTTCTTTTATTCGCTATTCCCATTCATAATCCATCGAGGCACCTTGTGCAGGCTGTCCTGAATGGGTCTGAGATCGCAAACATCCAATACCGCCGCCTAATGCATTGTGGCCGCTATTGCACATCATTGGATTCTCTCTGGTTAAGCCTGTACGTTGATCTAACAAACGGGCAATAGCACCATTTATAACACATGGACTGGGGAGAACCAAGCACAGTGGATTCATGTATTTCGGTGGATTATCTTGGCAACACGATTGAGATCAATACTTGGAATGGCGATCAGATAATTGGAATATTCTTTTTGCAGTACTTCCTAGTCAAGGTAACGGCTATATTCAATCTTGCGTTGGTCCGAGCATGCCTTCATTTTGATCTGTGTGTGTCCTGTAACGTTACTCCACAACGTTTGCCGTTGGTGACGATCAAAGCATAACCCCCCCCCCCACCCTTTCATGCCTGCATGATGAAACATAATACCGATAATATAGAATTGAATTCAGATTGATTGTTGATCCAAGCGAGGAATGCCACGATTTATAGTGAAATGCAGTAAACGTTGCTTACCGGCGTTTCCTGGGATTACACAGAATTACTCTAAAACTATACTCATATTCACCATGGTATAAAACGGGAATGTATGGATGAAAAAATTATCTGTTTTTACATCTTGACCGGAAGAAGCTCAATGACAATTGACTATATTATTAGATCCATAGCTATATTTAATATAGTTTTAGCACTGCAAACACCGGCATGTATCCCCATTCATTAAAGCGCTGGCCCACACGGCCCACAGCGACCTCTGGTGAATGGCACTGGATGTGTTAAGCAACTCATGTGGTCTGTTGTCTCCACCTATGTCATGCTTTTGACCATAATTTAGACATTGAGGGCTCAACACTGCAAGGCAAGTTGCGAAGGAGAGTGAGGGAGAGAGGCTAATTAAGAAAAATAGATTTACACATGTAACCCAGGTTTCAGATTCATAACTATTTAGTTATAGGAACATAAATAGTTAATGCCATTGAATAATACAGCTCAGTGAAATTATGAAAATGTCAATAACCATGTTAATCACTAATATCTTGTGATTTCTTCAATTCACTGAGCTGCATTTCATATTTCCTAAACATAATACATTATAACCTTCAGGGTTCTTAACCCTTTCACTACCACACTACCAAAGGGTTAACCCTTTCACTGTGACAATACAGAATATTAACCCTGTCACTACCACACGACACAGGGTTACCATTTCACAACGGTTAACCCTTTCACTACCACACTACAGACGGTACCCTTTCACTACCACACTACAGACGGTTGACCCTCTGTAGTGTGGTAGTGAAAGGTTAACCTTCTGTAGTGTGGTAGTGAAAGGTTAACCGTCTGTAGTGTGGTAGTGAAAGGTTAACCTTATGTAGTGTGTGAAAGGTTAACATATAGTGTGGTAGTGAAAGGTTAACCTTCTGTAGTGTGGTAGTGAAAGGGTTAACTAACTATTTTCACCATCCTCCTGGAACCGCCCCAAAATGAATGTGGACCGTCCCAAATTTGAAATCTTTGTTTTTCTACATTAGCCCTAATCTTTCATGGCTTTAGGTAGAATTGAATTTTCAGCTTACACAAACACAGAACTGATATCTACACTAGCTATATCAGGACAGAATTAATGGTCTGGAGAAACTGAAAAAAAATATTAACGCTATTAACGTAGCCGTACCATTAATACCACAACTTGAGTGAGTGAGGGAGGGGGGGAGAGAGGGAATTGCCTGAATCTGCTGCACAGCTAACTTTATCTGAAGAAGCTGGAAATTATACTTTGTTTTCAAGAGCGGAATTTGCAGTAATTTTTTCTCCTCTCAAACGTGTCACCAAAATGTATTTACATCCTCCCTGATCCTATTTCCATCTGCCCTGGGATGGCGAGAGGTCCTTAAAGCTCTTTGGTGGAGTATTCCTTTAACCATTTGATCTCCGGACATAGAAAAGAGGACTCCCACACGCCGTTTTCTTTCCAGCAATCACTTTATTTGACTTACAGGGTAAGTTCAGGGCCCCGTTCCCCGTACCTGGATAACTGAGTTAGCCGGATCATTTCCAGTCAAGCCTGACTTAAGCCGGACCTTCCCATTCCCCGACGCTCGATTGTCTAAATCACCATGACAACAGATCAAAAAGTTTGAGCCTGGTCGGGAGCAGGGTTAACTTCAGTTAGCCGGATGAACCATGGCCACGCCCCCGCAAAGAAATGACAGCTCGCTTCCTGAAATGATTCTCACAGTCTAGGATCTGCATTATACCATTCTGAATTACGTTTCTGTGCTTCGTTTTCCTAGAGGGGGCTTTTGAAATGTATAATATTAGAACTAAATGCTGATAATAAATCATATTGAGCCTATAGATTTACTTTGTCCTAAATAAAATAATGCACGTCATATACGGCGCTCGGAGTCGCGATACACGCTGCATGTGTTTATTTTAATAACGGCGCATTGCAAATGTGAATCCCGCGGGGATATTTTTAATGAATGAAACCTATCGGCCGTTTGGCTCTGATTAGTTTCATATATTCTCCGCTGTAGATTTGCTTAACGGAGCGCCTGGATTGTGTTTCATTCAAGCATAAAATTGAAGTGTCTATGCGGGGATTGTGGTTTTTGTGTGATATTGTAACTGGGATTAAAATGTCTGATGAGATGCGCTGTTTGACGGATTTGAGAAATTGAATGAGCCGTTGACGTCACATTAATGCATTTGAGAATAAAGAGATAAAACTTCATTCAAAAGTAAAATATTCTAAACACGGGTCTCTCGTCCATTAATGGATAAACAATGAATTTATCCTGTCTGGCACAGTGGCGCAGCGGCTAGTGCTGAATCCTGGCAACCGGGCGACCGGTGTTTGAAACCCCGCGTTTCCAATATAATTTTTTTGGAATATAATATTAATGATTATACGCAAAAGTAGCCTAGTTTTAAGTTAAAATATTATAAATCTACATGCATTGAGGATGTCATTCTTTATATAGCTCTCAACGTGCACCAAATTGAATTATTCCTACATTGCAAAAAGAAGGAAAAGACTAGGATTCGAACCCGGGCCGTCTGCATGAAAGTCAAAACCACAAACCGTTACACCACAGTGCAGATAAGTAAAAGATCCACCATACATCAATCAATGGGTAAGAGAGCCGTATCCTTATTCTGTATAACAGTTAAACTAATTATTTTCGCTAGCAAGATCTCATTTGATTATTCAATCCATAAACCTACTGCCAGCAGGCAAGTTTAAAGAAATATAATCTGATTGATTGGGGTAATGAGGGACTTAAAATTAGCCTATAGATCATGCATTTAACTTGTCGGCGAGGCTATTGAGCCGTACTGCAATCTGTTAATAAAGTTTTAAATCAATTAATCAATCAATGCCGTTAGAAAATCAGGATCTCTGCTATCGATACGTGCTGGCTTTTCAACTGAAGCGGCCGCGCGCACTTATCCTGGGTCTCAAGTCTGGTTCGAGTTAACGAGACTGAATCCACCTTCGAGGAACAGGAAAATCCCGGCTTCAAACATTGGGTTAACTGAATCTGGATAATGGGACTCTTGATCGACTTAGTTGAACCAGGTACGGGGAATAGGGCCCAGAATTGTTAGCACCTAGCCCACCACGATGTTGTTGAGTGATTATGGCGTCCTCTCGTTTCAATCCACGCTGTGCTTCACACTGAATACAGAGTTCCTGCTACTTACCCATACAACTAGTTTAAAGGTCATGGGGCCACTTTTCTTTCTGTACAAGAAGCACTTAAACATACTCCACAGAAGGCTCTGTCAGTCTAACTATGATGTGTAGTCAATTTGCATGTATATGTCATAATTTTGACGTCAACCTATTGCGAAATGTATAAGAAATGTCAGGTCAACTGTCTCTTAACACAAACATTCACATAATGGTGATCTTTATAGTAACTGCCCGGCATTGTTTTCCACAGCAGTAGTTCCTGCCATGAGGTCATATTTATTCCTTAGGCGCGTGTTCTTCACGCTCTGTTTGGCCCTCAGCGCTATCTGTAGCATCCATGGTTAACCGTACGAGTCCTTCGGGAGACGAACCGGGGTTAGTAAGCGAGTGCACACTACCCTCCTCTACACTACCGTCGGAGACACACTTTTAGAACAGCCTCCCCCAAACACTAACATTAACCACACTGTTTTATGAAGATTTATTTTTTTAGCATTTATTGCTTTTCATGGTCAGACATGACCGACAGATGAGGAGAGGATGAACGGGAGAAGAGGCGGGGAAGACATGCAACAAATGTCACCGGGAGCGGGAAGCAAACCCGGGTCGGCCGCGTAGGTGTGTGATGCACTAACATGGTGCACCACGAGGGCGCTCCTATACCACACTGTTTTAGAAAACTAACCTTGACCTTAAACATAACCGCTAATTGAATCTTCATACATTTGAACCATGAATACAGCTAAGACATCATGGTGGTGCAGTTGCCAATGCACTTGTCTCCAACTGTACTGCTGGTTCAAGCCCTGGTAATTTCTTTTGTTTTTGTTTTGGGGTTAACACTCCCTGCTGGTAGTGCACCTTGACCGCACCTTCATACCGACCATGCACCATAACAGTGACACTGACACGCTATCCTGTAGTGAACTGCCGTGTGTATTTTACGCATTGGGTATGGCATAGGGTTGATTTATTAAAACTGAAATGACCATACAACTACCATGATACATTTTCCTGAGGGTCAAATGTATATTTCACTGCACACCATTCAGTGCACTTAGTATTAATTTACCTCAAAGCAATTATGACCACTACAGCACTATCCACACACAAGTGCTGGGAAATCATAGGCACTCTCGGTGTGCAACCTCAAGCTCCGATGCCGTCCTCAATCAGGGACCATGCAATGACAAGGGATGCTTCAGACACGGGACATAGTATATTTGACAAGAGGCCATATACAGTATTGTGTTTTCCTTCCCCTAATCAAAGGACAGACTGCAAGCAGCCTTGTATATAGTGTGCTTCAATCAACATGAGATAATACCTGCCATAATGCCAAAACGAAGAGGAGGGAAAGACTGAGGGAAACATAATTGCATGCTTGAATCACATTTGCTTATAAAAAAGAAAAGAAGCGCGAGTGAAGAATGTCATTTTGTCGTGAAAATGAAGATAGAATGGAAGAGTCACAGGCGGCTGTAGCCTTGAGGCACTGACTATCCATCACAGGGCTATATTCACATCCACCATTTCACATCTGTAAAAAGAAGGCATTTAAAAGCCCTATGTGTAGAATTCTTAACAATAATGTCACTGTAGTTGCGATGCTTTGGTATACAGTAACTATTCTAAACACATGACACTGTTGCAGAGATGATTGGTAGCATAGTACTTCTCACTCTAAGACCCATGAAACCATACACCTGGTTGCTTCCTGTTGCGAAGGAGATATTGTCTTTTATTCCCACCCCCGGCAGCACCAGTGGGGCGGATTTAGGATTGTAGGAGATCCGGGGCTTAGCCCGGCCCCAGATAGGTGCCCGCGTTAGCGGGCACGGATTTTTTTTACTTCGACACCACAATTTTTAACTTATACCACCACCTTGAAAGTGTTAATATGCGTCTTTGTTTACGGTTTGATTATCACTAATACAAAGTAAAATAGTGCAGTGCAATAAAATAGTTAGTAAAATAGAATAAAATAATGCAATAGTGCATTGCAATGAAATAGTTATCATCGTATTTTTTCGGGAGGCCGGTAAGGAGTGCATTACAGTAGTCGAGTTGGCTTGAGATAAAGGCATGGATCTGGTTTTCAGCGTCCTTTTGATTTATAAATGGCCGTACTTTAGCTATGTTTCTAAGGTGGAAGAATTAAGTTTTTATCAACTTGTTGATTGTGATTTAAAGCTTAGGTCTGAGTCTACCATAACACCAAGACTTAACTCACTCAAATACAGTTAGCAGCTGAATAGACCACAGATGGAAATTAGCTTCTGCTAAATCTGGTACAAACATATTTTCATGTAACAATGATGAATTGTCAAAAAAAAAAAAAACATAATAATAATTATAATTATAATTTCTTGATTCAGGGCTTTTAAGAAAACATTCGGGGTTTCAGCCCAAGTAGCCACCCCCTAGCCCCGCCCCACCACGCATGGATTCGTTTTGAAATGTGTTTGTTTTCACCGTGACACAGTTGAGAAGAAAACTATGCATCTGACCTGGTGGCACACAATGCAAATACAATACAGAGGTTACCAAGGATTTCCTCAATTCACATCCATTATCCTCGATGATCGTGTCTTTGTGGCAATAGTGACACGGACGTTGAATTGAAACTCGTTGATGGGTAACACTTTATAATAACACTCAGTTATAAGACCTTTATAAGGTATTTGTAGATAATGAACTAATCATGAACAAATCATTTATATACATTTGTAAATTATTATTAAATCATTTATAACTATATTTGTATAACATTTACAAATTAGTTCTACATTATAACTCATTATCAACATTGTTTGTACTTGATTTGTTCATCATTAAATAATGTTGTTTAATGTGTAGTAACACATTTATAGATGCTTTGAAAAATGGATATGAAAAAACTACTATTTAAGATTTAAGATTTGTTTATTAAGGACAATGCAAATTAATGAACATCATTTACATGAGTGTATGCATAACATCACAGCATGATAAGGACGTAAATATGCCGGGAATAGCAAAGGGCTAATTTCCACCCGTAGTACTAATACTATACTGTACCTCCATTTATTTGTTCATGTTCAACAAACGATTTGTTAGATTAGGGCACACAATAATATCTGCAAATTATTTATAGATCTTTTAAGAATGTTTTACAAATCATTTGTTGAACATGAACAAATAAATGGAGGTACAGTAGGCCTATAGTCGTTTTCATATCCATTTTTCAAAGCATCTACAAATGTGTTACTACACATTAAACAACATTATTTAAAGATGAACAAATCAAGTACAAACAATGTTGATAATGAGTTATAAATAATGTAGAACTAACTTGTAAATGTTATACAAATATAGTTATAAACGATTTAATAATAATTTACGAATGTATATAAATGATTTGTTCATGATTAGTTCATTATCTACAAATACCTTATAAAGGTCTTATAACTGAGTGTTATTATAAAGTGTTACCGGTTGCGTTGAGGTAGATATTCTAGACAGTGGGTCTTTATTAACAAAGGTCAAACTTTGTAAAACAATGTTACTGTGTCTCAGTGTATTTTTTACGGTTATTTAGAGACGGTAGATGGATAGGATTTATACGGTGTGTGGTGGTGCTTTCTAACTGTAGGTGCTCAGAAGGCTTTGCAGTAGTTCAGTGCATCGTTGACAAACAAACCGATCCACAGAGGTGCTCAATCACACTGTGCCTGATTCCCCCAAGTCGCCTGCAGTACCTATGTTCTATCAGCTGACCAATGGCAATTTTCTCCCTTCAGCCTTATCCAGTAAACTAATTACCCGTGCCTGTGTGAACCGTCACCATGTCATTGTGCAAACCTGTCATTTCCAGTTTTCCAGTTTTCCATTTTTCCATGTCCAATTTTTCTATGGAAATCAATGGATAGAAGAGAGTGAGAGAGTGAGAGAGAGAGATAGAGAGAGAGAGAGAGAGAGAGAGAGAGAGAGAGAGAGAGAGAGAGAGAGAGAGAGAGAGAGAGAGAGAGAGAGAGAGAGAGAGAGAGAGAGAGAGAGAGAGAGAGAGATAGCGAGCACATGAGAGTGCACGAGAGAGAGTGAAAGAGTGAAGGAGACCGTGAGAGAAAAAGAGAATGTGAGAGAGAGTGAGAGAGGGGGGGAGACACTGAGATCCGCTCCGAGAACGTGAGAGAGAGTGAGAGAGGGGGGGAGACACTGAAATCCGCTCCGCCATATCCGCATAATAATAAATGCATACTGTATGCACACAAACACGCACACGCACACACACACACACACACACACACACACACACACACACACACACACACACACACACACACACACACACACACACACACACACACACACACACACACACACACACACACACACACAATACACACATCTTTATTAATTTGTTTATCTGTAAACATTTGTGTAATACCGTTTTGCTTTCTGCCCACCTTGTCCCCCCAAAAAAGAAAAATCATTACAAATTTGAAGAAGGGTTTACTTTTTATGAATACCTTTATTAAAATTCCTTTACATTTATAAATTATATGTACTGTATATAATATATCATCATATATCATCATACTGTATATGAACTGCTATGTGCAACCAGACAGAAAGAAAGAGCAAGACAAAACGGAAACAAAATAAAATGCAAAACAAAACATTACAAACCAGACAAAAGTATTGGAAACCGTATTAACATACTATACATACTGTAGCACACCATTTACGCCCCAAATCCTCACATACTCCTCCAGGTTACAGCTTATAGGAACAAGATGTTCTACTCTTAGTCGAGCAGCCAGCAGCCCCCACACTGTCAAGACCACGTCTGTTGTGCCCCGCCCCTGGATCCAGTGTCTCTGTGTCTTCCAGGTTAACGGCTTAGACATGCCTGACAAACAATTTATCAGAAATAAAAAAGGCTTTTTGCTCATGGTTTATGTAGACCCAAAAATAAATGAATCCAAAGAAAAATCCTCCCCAGCCCTTCAAACCACTCCACACCACATGTAGCTCATCTAACCTGAGACAGCAGATGAAAAAATTGTACAGGGATTCAGATGCAGAACACAAAGGATCCAGGTGTGCCAGGTGTCTATATGTTGCTATTGCCCCATGTACAATCCTCCACTGCAGGTTAGCAACCCATTTATCAACAGGAGGTTTGTACAGGTTCCATGAGCAGCCTTTTGGCCTCTGGGCCAAAAAACTCAGTCCACCCTGACGCCTGCATCCCTGCCAGAGAGCGGGAGTGTGACATGCCTTCTTCCTCTCAGACTCAAAGTCCCCCAGCTCTGGGATTGTAAGAGACAGGAAACAAAAACGCTGCCTGTATGCAGTTTACCGTACCGGATGAGGCCTTCTCATACAACCCTAGACTGTCTTATACTACCTGCACATCCCTGTGACTGTCAATAAAAACGTTGGCTCTTTGGCCCACCTTCTTTTTTCACAGGCTTTCACTCTGTCCCCTGTTTTGCATCACAAATAGCCCTGGGACTTGTATGCAGGTCTATCAGCCAGGTGTGTACAGACTGTGAAACCATAATTACTGTGAAACCATAATTAAGCATGGTATAACTAAATCAGCTTTTTTCCATCTCAGGAACATTTCCAGACTCCGGCCATCTCTCCCCGACTCTGTAGCAGAGACTCTCATTCACACTTTTGTCACCTCCCGTCTCGACTACGCAAACTCTGTCCTCATACGGCTACCCAGCAATGCCCTGAACAGGCTACAATACGTAAAAAATTCTGCTGCTAGGGTTCTCACCCGCACCTAGTCCTGGCACCACATCACCCCCACCCTCATCCACCTCCGTCCTGCATCAATTTCAAATCATCCTCATCACCTACAAAGCCCTTCACTCCCTTGCCCTCCGTACCTAGCTGACCTCCTCCATCCCTACATCCCGCCCAGGAGGCTGTGGTCTTCTGACTCCGGTCTCCTCTCCATCCCCACCACCAACATTTTAAGTGTGTTATCCAAAGTCCTAGAGAAGAACAAGTCCAGGAATATGCAAGCAGCCATGACCTCCTGTACGACCTCCAATCCGGCTTTAGGAAATCCTACTCTACTGAAACATGTCTTCTTTATCTTACAGACAGTATCAGGAGGGAGATAGATTCAGGTAAGCTGTGTGGGCTAGTTCTTCTAGACCTACAGAAGGCTTTCGACACAGTGAACCATGACCTACTGCTCTCCAAGCTTAAGGCCTTGGGTATGTCTGAGACAGTGGTCAGATGGTTCTCTTCCTACCTTTCTGACAGGGTGCAGCGGGTTGAGGTCAGTGGCACTATGTCAGAGGCCAAGCCCATTGTATGTGGGGTCCCACAAGGAAGCGTGCTAGGACCGCTCCTTTTTTTTACTGTACATAAATGACATGTCAGCAGCATGCTCATGTAACTTGTTTTTATTTGCAGACGACTCAGCCCTGCTAGTCTCACACAAGGATCAGAACACACTAGAACAGCCAGCACCAGGTACCTAGCTAGGAAAGCCAACCTCCTTGGCAGAGATAGCCTCAGGCTACTAGCAAATAGCCTAGTACTCTGCCACTTTGACTATGGTAGCGTGTCGTGGTTCGAGGGCCTGACAGTGACCATAAAAAAGAAGCTTCAGGTTTCTCAAAATAAGCTGGTAAGGGTGGTAATGGGTCTTGGCCCTCGCACCCACATAGGGAGGAGTCACTTTCAGGAGCTAAACTGGCTTCCTGTGGAGGCCAGAGTTACCCAGCTCAGACTGAACATAGTGCACAATATTATAAACCAAAGGTCCCCTAGATACCTCCAGAACTACTTCACCCCGGTCAACGAATCCTACAACCACAGAACTAGAGCAAGCATAGCAAACCTGAAGCCTGCTTCTTTCCGATCCAAACTGGGCCAGTGCTCCCTTACTTTCTCTGGAGCCCAGGATTGGAACAAGCTGCCTATCTGCATCAAGCAGAGCTTGAGCCTCCACAGCTTCAAGAGAAGCGTCAGGAAGTGGCTCATGGACAGAATAGAGGAATAGCCCCCTACAGTTTGAATGGGTTTCCAACCAGTTTTTAGTTATTGTGGGGTATACAATTTTAGCGATAGGTTAGTCTTATAATGTTTTAAATGTATGTGTTTTGTGTTATTGTCGTGTTTTTGTTGTGGCCTAACAGCCCTGGGACCATGACGGAAATAAGGGTTTTACTCTTTCTCATGTTATCCTTTGGATCCTTGTTGTGTGTTTTTAATCCATCAATAAAATCAATCAATCAATCAATCAAACATGCGGACTGTTGGTCCCAGAGCCTTCTCTGTTGCCGCACCCACCCTCTGGAACTCACTCCCTCCAAACATCCATAGTGCTACATCCCTGCACTCATTCAAATCCCAACTCAAAACCCATCTCTTCACCAAATTTGTAAATGACTCTGCCTGATTTCCCTTTTTCTTTTGTTTCTTTTTTTTGTATTTTCTTTTTTTTATTGTTTTTTAAACAAACGTATAAACAAACATGACAACACACGATAAGATATACAAGCATTATTAACAGTGCACATCCAATGAAATCACCATTTAGTTAAATGTCTTATACAGGATATACCCCTAATACCTGCTATCTAATACCCTACACACATATGCTCTAGCTCGTACCCCCCCCCCCCTCCCGGACCCCCCATTGGATAATCCATCCATTATCCCTCGCTCCTAACCAGACACTACCATTATATGCTAGCTTTTATTCTCTCCACCACTTCTAACCACATTGTCATTTTGGATTCTTTTCTTTCTTTCTTTCCTTTTGATTATTATTTAGTTGTTGTTACGTTGTTCCCTGTTCCCCTTCCCTTAGCTGCCCCCTCCTGTTAAGCGCCTTGGGTCTCCTGAAAGGCGCTATATAAATTTAAGATATTATTATTATTATTATTATTATTATTATTATTATTATTATTATTATTATTATTATTATTATTATTATTATTATTATTATTATTATTATTATTATTATTATTATTATTATTATTATTATTATTATTATTATTATTATGGTAGGCTATAGGATGAAACGTCAAGAGACGTGATTTCGTTCAATACAGATATTGAACATGAAGGAGGTGATGGACGTTCCATTTGAGCACAAACTACAGAGGAGGCTGTCTGTGCGCTCAGAGGAGAGGGAAGGTTGTCATCCGTCCTCTATAATAAGCTAAATGTTGTTTCCGTTATGAGTCAACACAGAGCACCATTTATTCTTTATTACCTGAGTGAGAATAACAGTATTGGGCTACCTACTGGCTTGATACCATGGGGCAAATCTATATGAGTGCAGCTGCTCGCCCATCTCTCAGACAAATCATTTCATCTCTCCCTGTCTCTGAAGCACTGTTGCTGCCTTATGCAGGAATCATAACTGGTTTAATCAAGAAATGTTTACTAGCCCTTTCACTACCACACTACATACGGTTAACCTTTCACTACCACACTACAGGCGGTTAACCTTTCACTACCACACTACAGACGGTTAACCGTCTGTAGTGCGGTAGTGAAAGGTAACCCTTTGTCGTGTGACAGTGAAAGGGTTAACCTTTTGTATTGTCGCAGTGAAAGGGTTAACCCTTTGGTAGTGTGGTAGTGAAAGGGCTAGATAGCAAAGAGACCCTTGTTGGCTGCAATTGCGGGCGGGGGCATTTCAAAATGGTCTCTTCCCAGGCCGAAGGAATATCCGTGGCTTGACGGTATGACAGGTCATTTAGGCATAAAAGTTGAATTGTCACATGTCTATCGTGGATGAGTGTGTGACATGGACAAATTATTCTGGAGAAAGTTATGCTGGCACTTGTCCTCCTATCAGGCATCACCTGGATATGACATGTCATGAGATTGTTTTCATTCTGTTTGGAAGGTGTGTATGTCAGGTTTGGCTGTGCTGCTATTTAGATTTTTTATTTGATTACTTTGACATTTTCTGATTGACTCAAATGCTAGGATTCTTAAATGTGTGCAACTGACTGCTGCTATATTTCTACCAGTTGGTTGTAGCCAGCGTCCTCTGCTGCCAGAACTATCACTGTCACTACTCTGGACTTGAGAACTATAGAGACTCACATCACCGTACTGACTATCTTGTATTTTGCACTAGAGACTAATATCACTGGACTCTCATCACTGGACTATCTTGTGTTTGTACTTTTTTATATTATATTGTATTTGTATCTATACTTTAAGTGTATCTATAGTGTATACAGGACTGTGAAGCTATGCATGCCCCCCCCCTGTACCCCCCCCCCCCCCCCATGCTGCTTTGACATCCGAATTTCCCCAAGGGGATCAATAAAGGATCAGCTTATTTTATGTCAAATACACATCTTTCAATCAGAATTTGTATTGCTTCCTTAATCTTGAATTTTAAAACTAAGTAGCCACAATTCGATTTATTTTTGCAATGGGCAAATACACAGGGGTCTAATAAGGAAACTGGAGCAAGTGCTACGATAATCAGGTCCCATAATTTATCAATGTGCATATGCATGTCTCCCCAGATAATAGGAATTTACACATGATTATCAATATTTAAAATATGGACCAATTCTATGTTTGAATTATTATAATTAGCCAGGCTATTGGTGGTGATTTTCACTTCTTCTTGACTGGCGATGGTATATCTATAAAAGGGCAAAGTTGATCTCGAAAGGTCACCCACCTCTGGCTTGACTCAAACTGCCTTTTTCTGACTCTCCATTGCTCCCCAAAAAGAACCAAGTGCCTTACAAAAAAAAACATATTGCAGCAGCTTGACATTAAAATGCCAATATGATTCCTGCCTCACTTCGAGCAAAAGACACACATTTATAGTGACAAGGTGTACAACCAACAGGATAAATAGAGCTATGCAGTAGTTTTGAGGTAATAACCCCTAATCCCCATAAGAAGAAGAGTTTAAAGAAGAAGAAGAAGAAGAAGAAGAAGAAGAAGAAGAAGAAGAAGAAGAAGAAGAAGAAGAAGAAGAAGAAGAAGAAGAAGAAGAAGAAGAAGAAGAAGAAGAAGAAGAAGAAGAAGAAGAAGAAGAAGAAGAAGAAGAAGAAGAAGAAGAAGAAGAAGAAGAAGAAGAAGAAGAAGAAGAAGAAGAAGAAGAAGAAGAAGAAGAAGAAGAAGAAGAAGAAGAAGAAGAAGAATCCCACCCCATCCTGTATTTTCCCTCCTGCCCCTGGGAAGTTACTATAGGTCCATCCCAGAATGCACCATAAGACTAAAGAACAGTTTTTACTCCAAAGCCATCACCACACTGAACTATGCACTGAAAGCACCACCCAGACTATCTTCAATCCCAACACTGCACTACCTCTACTCATTTTGTGCAAACACTGACATGTACTGTACCTGTGAAATACCATTTTATACATATTTATGCTATTCAATACTTGAATACTTACCCTGTGCAATATCCCATACCCAAACTCATTACTCAGAGTATTATTACTCAGTATAAGTATGCATACGTGTCAAATCCATAATAATAATAATAATAATAATAATAATAATAATAATAATTCATTTGATTTGTATAGCGCTTCTCAAGAACCCGAAGTCGCTGACAGTAGGCAGGGAAACAAAGACAAACAAAAGAAACAAAAAGGAACATAAGACCACGGGGGAAACAGCATGAGATACACAGAAACATAAAGCCACAGTAACAGACATTAAAACAGGTTGGAGGGGGATGGGGTTATGGGTGAGGAAGGTTGAAGGCTAGGGAGAACAGGTGGGTTTTGAGGCGGGATTTGAAGGTGGAGAGTGTGGGGGAGTCTCTGATGGTCTGAGGGAGGTTCCAGAGTCGGGGTGCAGTGCGTGAGAAGGCCTGATCACCAACGTTTTTAAGTTTGGATGACGGGACAGTGAGGGAAGCAGTGGAGGAGCACCAGAGGGAATGGGTGGGGCGGTAAGGAAGAAGGAGATCAGTCAGGTGATTGTGAATCTGTGAACAATTTTTTTTACTATTCTTACTTTTATTGCTATTTTGCTCTTTGTTATTTGTTATTGTATATTTTGCTACTGTCCTAGTATATTTATATATTTGAAAGCTGCTTTTAGGAAGTATGCCTAAATTCCATTGTGTATAATACAATGGCAATAAAGGAATTCTAATTATAATGTATTTATAGGTAGTGGGAGGGGTTAGGGATAGGTTTATGAACTTCTTTTAAGGTTAAAATGATGACATTGTTACTCAGCTGATAGATTTGTGCCCTTCCTGATGACTTGTCGTACAGAACTTGGAAGTCGCTTTGGATAAAAGCGTCAGCTAAATGACTAAATATAAATGTAAATGTAATTGCAACTTGGCCAAAAACGTCAGACTCCCAATAAAACACAGATGACCCTGTGTGATCTAGCATCACCCTTTCTGTTTGGGCCACATTTAAACACAAGCTGCCTGTATAGCAGGCATAGAATCACCAGTGGTCCGTTTCATGTGGAGCTGTAGTGTCCAGGGTCCTCAAGGGGAACAGGGCATGGAACTGTCCAACGCAGTGACTGCTGTTCTCCACACAGCTCTTTTCAACATGAGACTGGACGTCTCCGCTCTCAGATCACTACCGTTCAGACAGATTCACCCACTATTGTTCATCTGAAATGTCCTGCCCTGCTACCAGTCAAGCCCTTTTGACAAGGCTGTGCACGGAATGCTTTCTGAATGCTAGAGAAGATCCCTCCGGTGGATTCATAATTGAGCACTACCAATGTCGCCGCTCAGCCGGCTGCCACCAGTTGGAACTGTGTCAGATGTTCCTTTCATTTCAAATCCTCGGGAACAGACAATTTTTCCCGCAATGTTTCCTTTTTAACCTCTTAACATGCACTGGGTCTTATACGACCCTATTTGCACTCGCGGCACTTTGGCCTTGTTTTTAAGGCGATCCAATGCGTTTATGCCAATGAACCAATACATTGCTTGAAAGCTAAGATTGTCACCGTTCGATTGACACCCTACTCAACGTATTAGGTGCTCGCAATCTCCAGGAATAAGACAAAACAACCAACGAGTGTCATTCTGAAAAAGTGACCACCTCCTGTTTCGCCTTCCGGTAATGTCTGATCGGTGAAAATGATTGGCCACTTTTGTTGGCAATGAAATTCTGCAAATGGGGATATTATGACTCGGAAGCCATGTATTTCAAGTGCTTCGTTCTGAGATTATTCTTCATACAGTAAATATTTTTTCCGTTAGTTTGTGGCTCGAAGGGGGAGGGGCATGTGCTTTGTTTGTCAATGGGATGCGTTTATGCTTCACTTACTCTGTTTCTGTAATATTGAGAGTGAATCTGAAGATAGCTCTATGTGTAACCTTTCATTAGAGCCCAATATTTTTACTGTACGAGGAAGCGTTCAAGAGTTATAGCGTTTGGAGACATAGGGTCTCCAAGTGGCCATTTTGGAAAAACGCATAGCATTAGAAAGAGTTGTGTAAAACACACAATGTCTGTGGTATTGTTATCAACCTTGGACCTGTACTAGATAAGGCTTTAGGCTATGGACCCATTGTGTTTTCCAGGTCATACATATCAGCTGGAACCTGTAATAGGCCTCTGTTTGCAAGCTAAATCAAATGGAAGTAAAAAAAAAACGTAACTTAACTTCAAATTAAAAAAGCACTCAGTGATTATTCCTGATGTGGATGAAAATTCTGAATGTTTCCTTTCAAAAGAGACCAGACTCTATGTGCTATAAGTATAAAGTATAATAAATTGCAGATTTCTTTGGGTATGCAATTTTCAGGTGTTTTCTGAAAAGATTTGCCTGTCTGAATTTGAATTCCAAAGAATTTGAAAATAAAAGAACGTGATTCCACACCGACATCCTGATGTCAACAGATTGAATCTATCATACCGCCGCTTGATGAAAAGCAAAACGTACAGATGTTCACTTGTATTCATTGTAGGTTTAGTTCCTCTGTTGTCCCCACTGCATCCGTCACGCCCTGCGTACGGACACACTGTCAGAACAATGTGAAAGATAAGCAACAGAAAGATATCCGTGCTAAAAGAAACACACAACAGTCACTGTTTCCATCTGAGACCCTGTGTTTCAAGTTGGCAATGCTGTGTGTCAAATTAATCAGAGGGCCACTGAGCTCTATTTTGAGTCGCAGTGTTTATGCCAAAGGCGGCATTTAAAAAAAAATAAAGAAGCAAATCTCAAGAGGGATTTACCTAGAAAAAACACATTTAAATAAGATTGAAATGCACTGATGTAATAAGCTCAGCTATGAAATCAAAGTATTCCATAAAAGATTAGGAGGTCGTACTGGTATAAATAGACTACATTCGAGTTGGAGGGATGCGAGTGAATTCCACGGGCCTCGCTGTACCTTTCGTGCTACAGAATGTAATAAGGTACGAAAGAGGTCACTCTAATCTCTGGTGTGCCGACTTGGCATGGCTAGCCAGCGTGGACCACTGCTTTCTATTCTCCACAGTGCTATGAGCAGGAACCCTCTGCAACCTCATGGTAATCATTTTTACAGCCCTTACTTAATTAAAATGTCAGATCCACTGTAGCAATATACAGCCGAGTTCTCAGCAAATTAAAAAGAAATTAGGCTGGCAGATGTGCCCTTAATGGCTTAATCATGCCTTTACGTTGGTTCCAATAAACCACAGCCGCAGCTGAATATTGTTCAAATCGTACATCCATGAGTAATACCTGAAAACAATTTGATATGCAAATTCAAAGGCAGCTGTTTGAGATTTGTTGAGAAAGAGCTATATCCCCCCCCCGAATATCAGCATCTGCTGAGAACAGACCAGATAAATAATGTATACATGTAGACTAAATTAAATCCAAACTGAAACAAAAATAAACACTACCCACCCACTAGCTGCACTCAGTTCAACATGACGAAGTACTACTGTAGGTCAAAATGCTGAAACGTCTCCTGATACATACAGTAGCTCTGAGCTCTGCCGCTTGACCTTTAAACTGCCTTTCCCACTCCTACCAAAGTCAGACAATGGCACTCTTTACCACATTCTGGGGGGTCATCAAAGCGAAGCAGGCTATCCTCTGTCCTCGTTCCACAATGGGGGAACATACTCCAGTCCCCACCACAGTCAAGACAGATGAAACCTTCCTTCTTACTGTCTTTTCACTACTATGTACCCCCCTACCATGCTACTATACTCATACTACTACTTATCATGCTAATATGTCTATAGTATAGAGTGTTACTATTTGACGAACAATGCCACTGACCCTTACAGTAGCTGCCAGAGAGGTAACTCTCTTGCTGACTTGTTATTTACAAGAATTGTGGTCGCTTTGGATAAAAGCATCAGCTAAATTACCTCATTGCCCCCTTCAACACTATTGAGACCCCCATACCCTACTCCCTCTTTCAAAGCTACGATTCTGATACCGCCCTAAGATTTGCCCCTTAAAATATTCTTTATCATATCTATCTAGAGTATGTTTATCTTTTCTTCCCCCACCACCCCCCTCCCTACCGCAGCCCCTGAAAGTGTAATCTTGAGAATTAATGTCATAGGACTAAATTAGGGGAGCCAATATGAAGCAGCGCCACTTCACTGATAAGCTGTACCAGTGATCTGTGGGAGAACCCAGGGTCTGCCACATTATGACAATACAGAGGAATAAAGCAGATGAAAGGGAATAGCCTGGCAAGAGAAATCAGATGGGGTGGGGTGGATAGAGTGTGGGGGTGTGGGGTGTGTGTGTGGGGGGGTGGATAATCTAAAGTCTAATTGTGTTATGCCTCACGGCAGTGAGGGGTGTCGTAGAGTGACGGCGCGCCCGCTCTCTCTCTTCACATCTCGTTCCTCAGTGCGGTCCTTTTCCCCCCGACGTGATCACATTAATTTCCAAACGGCCGCAATATTTCCTGCCACATCCTCTCAGGGTGCATATTGAAAACGTGACAAGAAAGGGAATAGAGTGGAGGACTCGGCCAGACCCATTAGGTTTGCCATTTGAAAATAGGCATTTAAGCGTGTTGGTTTGTGTCATTTCTGCCCTTTGAGGGGATGTGGGGGGGTGGTCACTTCAATGCCTAAATGCAGAGAGGAAGACGGTTGAGGTTAGAGATCAAATGAAGTTAAATTCTTACTATTATTTTAAGAATTCTAATAAAAAACAAGTACACCATTCCTCCTGCAGAGGTCTGACTAAGTAACACACAGACATGAGATTTATGTTTGCTGACTCTATGCTCTTTATACAAGTCACATTAATATGATTTACATCGTGCCATTTTCACACTGACTGATAGCCGCTGTATCTGGTTTAAGAGCAATACTCACGCCGTGTGTCTCCGTGCACCATGTTCCACTCAGCAACATAGACATTGATCGGTTGTGTGGTCAGGATTTTCATGGAACCCTCTAATTACTGCATAGAGTGATTACTAGCCCAGGTCGCACACCGCTAGGCTGCAGCGCCAGCTATCCATTTATGACTAGTGACACTATTTATATATGTGACCCGACACAGTCTAGCCCGCCTTGTTACTGAGCTCACGATTCGTCAGACATTTTTAAAATGCAGCGTAATTCAGAAATTGGCCATTTTGACTGCTTTGAAATGTTCTCCATCTGTTTCCTTATTTGCAAAACTTAATACAACTTATAGATGCGTTAATTATTGTTAGATTGTCCGACACAATTATTTTCCTCGCTGTGTGAAAAAACTACAGTTGTGTCGAAGGGGAGTGGCTACCTACTTTCTGTCTCAGGTGTCGGAGAGGAGACGCAGAAATTACAGCTGTCACCAAAATCCATTCCGAGACAACGGGCCCAGTACTTTGTTGACGGTGTGAAAATATGCCGAGAAACATTCATATTGAATACTGTAAGTCTACTCAAAGAGGAAGAGAAGAAGAGAGGTGTGTGTGTGTGTGTGTGTGTTTCAAGTTTCAAGTTTGTTTATTAATCGTCACAATAAAATACAGGTACTTTATGGTGAAATGCTTGGTTCTGTATGAGCCCCTGAGAGTGTGCAGTAAAAAAAAAAAGTAAGTAAAAAAGTAAGTAAAGAGGAATATACAATAAACAATACAATATACAATCTAAAGTACAACATATGTACAATCTAAGTACAGTGAGTAGAAATGAGTAAACAGTGAGGTACAATGCAGAAAATTAGGTACAACACTTTAAGGTAAGGTGCAAATGCAAATGAGGTATGAATGCAGTGCAAATCTCTTTAGTAATAGATAAATATAATGTAATGTTAGTGTCTAAAGTGAGTGTTAAGGTTAGTGTGTGTACTTTGTTACAATACTTAAGTACTGTTTTGGGGGATTTGTACTTTACTCAAGTATTATTAGGTTTGTATACTTTGTACTCCATTACATTTCAGAGAAGAAAAAACATACTTTTTACTCCTTACATTTAAAATGCAGACCTACAAAGTACAAATCTCACAGGTCCAACCATTTTAATTAGTATATTTTAATTGTTTATCTGGCCGAACTAACGTTAACGTTATTAATCCTGCAACTGCAGGTAAACAGCCAATCAAATCCCCATCAATGGAAAATGAACCCGCATATACCCATGCTGATTGGTCCTTGTGCAACACTAGAAAGCAGGGATCTTTGATTAAACACCTGCTATCAGAAGAATAGACAGTCAGATCTGCATTATGCTGTGGTTTATATTGTGATATTATTCAGGGTACTCCAGTATTCTGTCTTTAATATTGTGATATTATTCAGGGACAGGGTACTCCAGTATTCTGCCTTTAATATTGTGATATTATTCAGGATAATCCAGTATGCTGTGGTTAATATTGTGATATTATTGAGGATACACCATTCTGTTTTTAATATTGTGATATTATTCATGCTGTGATGTGAATGCCGTCCATGTTAGTTTACCTTCAATGGAGAAGTGCATTAAATAATTTTAATGCAAAAAAAGTGTCCTCTGTTCTTCCATTTCAGCATTGTCTATCGCAGAACACATTCCATTGTGGGCAGAGTGTATGCTTGGTTTCATTCCAGCCTTGCCTAAACACCAGCTGATGATTTCACTAATTGGCTCATCTCTTCAACTAACTCACCTGGTGCAATGTGTAGTTAAAATGAAAACTTGGCCCACGATGGAATGAGTTTGAGACCCCTGGTCTATCCCTTTCCAAAAAAAAATCTGTTCTTTTACTTTTATTTAAATGTAGGACTTTTTGACTTTTACTCAAGTGTGTTTTTAGCCAGATACTTTGACTTTTACTTGAGTCAGATTTTGAGACCGTACCCATACTTTCACTTAAGTATAATTTCTGGCTACTTTTTACACCCCTGACCACGGTATAACACGGGAACGTATGGATGAAAACATTTATTCTTTTTCACATACTGAACGATAGATAGTTGATGTCAAATGGGCCATAGTATTGTATCCATATCTATACATATAGAATACAGTTATAGCTCTACAAGCAAGGTGTCGCACTCCTATCTTTTAATTAAAGCATGGCATTGCTACGACGGGCCCCGTCTAATAGCTGGTGCTGAATGAGTTAATGCTTTATCCATTTTAGTCCATTAGATCAACTAATCGAAATGTAATTGGACTATTAGTCAACTGAAAATTAGATAGCCCTAATTAGATAACAGAAATAATCATATACAAACGTACAGTACAATGAATTTGACATACCTGCAGCGCTTCTAGATGTCCATAAACTACAACTGGAAGAGCAGTCCGTACAGATCCCCCAGTTTGACTGAATGCACAGCACAGGTCCCTTATTCCAAGGACGACGTCTGAGGGGGAAAAACAAAACCAAACCAAAGATCAAACATGGAAGACGTGTAACATGAAGGTTGAGTTGAGCGAGTCAGAGCCGCAGCAAAAGTGGCCATATATGTTGAATCAGGTTTTTACTACAATGTGCAAGACTGCGGCCGTGGGCTATGCACGACAAATTGGGATCACTCATGGGATCACTCACTCAATCACTCACTTACGGACGGTCTGGCCAAGCATGCGTATAAGCGACTTTCTCCTGCTCGGACACAACGAGAGTGGAGAGCGGTCAGACTGCGATGCCTTGAGCTGCATCTCCCAAAATCATCCTCGAACACAATGGCAAGGTACCTGGCCCCCAGCTGCTAAAGACCACTCCGGGATTGCACAGGGATCCGTGCGTCGCCCAGAGGCAGCTCCGCTCTTTAACCTTTCCTTTGTTATTTCTGTGCATCATTGATTCACGTGAGAATCTACTCGTGTTTCTTCAACTGTAGAGCAATCATATGTCCTGTTAACATTGCGTACCTTTGTGTGTTTCCCAGTCTGTGTTTGTAAAAGGAATTGATGAGCCGAGGTGCGCTTTACGTTTACGCTCACCCTCGCTTCTCTGAAAAACAGCTGTAATTATGCTTCAAAGGAAATGTTGTACTTTTAATCTATCTGAACCCAACAGTTACTAGTTCCTTTGAAGAAAAAGATTTTGCATAGAAAACATAGCAAACATATATGAAGATTATATATTTTTGCATTTGAAGCCTGTCAACTCCAAGAGGACATAATCAGAGTAGCATAACTGGACCACCTACTGTACCACTTTAACATAACCTTCAGAGGTCAATGGATCGAGGCTTGAATGCTCCCAAACACTGGAATAAACAAATGTCATGTAGAATGCATACTTTTACTTTATATACTTAAGTGCATTCATAGCAATAGCAAATACTTCTCTACTTTAAGTAGGATGATTTTAACTTTTACCAGAGTACTCATTTATCTGGGTATTTCTACTTTTACTAAGTAAAGGCACCGTAAAACGTACTTCTTCCGCTACGTCTTATAGTAGTCGCGCTGTGGGTCTGTGTGGTTTCATACCTGTTGTGTTACAGTTCTGAATGCCCTCTGTTGACTGCCCCCCTTGCCGGGTGACTTTCATCTTGATTGGTTGAGTAACACCTCAAATCACCTCAAGGGGGTTAATAGTAATAGTAACCTCAACGTATCCCAGCTGTTTAATGTAGCGGAAAGATTACTCAGGTCTGCCTCAGGTGCAAATCCAGAGCCTGCAGAATAATGAAGGACCCTCACCACCCCAACAATAGCCTGTTCAAGCTGCTGCGGTCAGGCAAGTGCCTCCGCATACACACAGCAAGAACAGAGAGACTCAGGCTCAGCTTCTTCTGCCAGGCCATCAGAACATTGAACACTGATCTCTCCACACACAAGCACACACACACACACACACACACACACACACACACACACACACACACACACACACACACACACACACACACACACACACACACACACACACACACACACACACACACACACACACACACACACACACACACACACACACACACACACACACACACACACACACACATCACAGGTCACTTTAATCACATGAGAATAAGTCACTTTAAAGGAAAGAAAAAAGGTCACTTTAAAGGGAAAAAACAAAACATAACTGGATGTTTTTTGTATAGTATAGTTAGGATCGCATAGTGACATAGGGTATATTATATAGTAGTGTACATATAGACTCATTGCCTTTTGTATTTTATCTTAGTATTTTTATCATGTCTATTTAATTTCTATTCTATTTTATTCTATTATTATTATTTGTATTTTTTGCACAATCGAAGCGGGCATGACCACCTTCATTTCACTATATGTCTTGTGTATGTATGTGATGAATAAACCTCTTGAATCTTGAATCTCTATGTAAGTGCATCTACATGTAAGCTAGCAGACCACTGCTGTCCCTGTAGTCCGCGGTCAACAGCACCACCATTCCCCCGGGTGTCGGGCTCCTCACTCACTTCCATTCATTATCGAGGACCTAGTCTAAATATCATACTTCTGAAGTATAAACAAATTACTGCTGTGCAGATTTCAACCAAATAGACACTTCTGAGTCAAAGGTTCCATGTACGTTGATTTGATACATTTGGTGTGTCCCCACAGATGTATTCCCTTCGAAAAATAAAAGCAGATCCAGTTCATGTGTTGTAGGTTTGAGTGTGCTGTGTATCTTTGACCTGCATAGAATCTCAATGAAGTGGTTACCACGGTTACCTGCTGCCTTGTTGGAAGAGATATTCTAAACATTCTGTGACAAGTTGACAGTTGGTCAAACTAACACCTCAAGTGAGAAATAGTTCCTTTACTGATAATTGGAAAATGGCTAAACGTTACATGGAATAGCATTGCTGTATAGCTTGTTTATACTGCAGAAGTATATTTAGACTTGGTCCTCAAAATGTTAAATATCCCTTTAAGTATCACAATATCAAAGTAATGTAATCTGGTTACTTTTGGATTACCTTAATGAATGCCAAATATACATTTGCATTCATTTATTACAGAAAGTGTCGCAGACAAGTCTGAAATACACTCTTCATAACATTGAGAAGAAAAACAAATATATATAAAATATAAAAATGTACACACATATCCCCCATTGGCGTACGTGCACACACACACACACACACACACACACACACACACACACACACACACACACACACACACACACACACACACACACACACACACACACATACAATCTAAAAATAATAAAAGTTGATATCATTATAGATTTCAAGCATGGAGATGGTGATGGTCAGACTATTTGAGCTTCTTTATCATTAAGGAGTATGACTGCAGTGCGTAGGACGGCCTGCTGGAGGGGCTTGGTCCTGGCAGGGGGTACGGAGAGAGTGCTGCCGTTTCTCATTTGCCTGCCAGTACAGTGTGGTCTGGTTGGAGGGAGAAGGTCATGCAGTGGTGGTGCTCATCATCTTTTTTAACAAGGTGATTGCAGCTCCCTGCCTGCGTTTCCTTTAGAGATGGAAGGTGGGGGAGTGGCCCAGTGCCCCGTCTGAAGATGATCTTAAAGGAACGCGCCAATTTTTGGGAAAATTAGCTTATTTTCCATCTACCCTGGAGTTAGACAAGCAGATCCATACCCTCTTCTTCTCTGTGCATGCATTAGGCTTAGGGAACAGCCGCTCCGTTAGCCTAGCTTAGCGTCATTCACTGGAAGTAGGTGTGCCAGTGTAGCCTAGTTCCCAACAGTCACGAAATACACTCCAAATACAACTCCAAAACGTTCCTGTAAACATGTTGTGACCTGTGTATTTACCACATGGATAAATAATAAAAATAATTATAATAATTAGAAATGTTTTTCTTTTCTTTTTTTTATAATTAGATCTTTTCATTTTATAAGCAGATATATACTCAGAAATTCTTTTTTGCCTAACCACTGCTGCCTGGGTGCAGTGATTTCATCACCTCAAAAGCCCAGTTTTTCAAAAAACAATCTGCTTAGAAAACGAAAATGTCTAATACATTTTTTTTTCACATGGTAAATACACAGGTCACAACATGTTTACAGGAAACTTTTGGAGTTGTATTTGGAGTGTATTGGGGGTGACTGTTGGGAACTAGTCTACACTGGCACACCTACTTCCAGTGAATGACGCTAACGGTGCAGCTGTTCCCTAAGCCTAATGCATGCACAGAGAAGAAAGGGGTATGTATCTACTTGTCTAACTCCAGGGTAGATGGCAAATAAGCTAATTTCCCAAAAAGTTGGCGTGTTCCTTTAAGCGCCCTGTGTTGCATTCTCTCTAACTCCTCCTCCTCCTGCCCTTTGCTGCATCCAGCCAGAAGGACATGTCTGTAAATCAGCAGAATGTCATCAACTGACATGTTTGTTTGGGCCAGAACTTTCAACAGATAGTGACAAAAAAAAGGGGTGGGGGGGGGGGGGGGGACGACGACAAAATAACATCATTTGTGCTTAAGTGCAAATGCTTCTTTAAATTAAACATGGAGTCAGGGACGGACTGGGGCTAAGCCCTGGACCCACCACAACCAGCCTGCAGATACTCCTCCACCCCACCCCATCGAAGCACAAGCAAACACATCCGCCCCTTAATACCACCACTTATGAGCATAATGGATGGATACTCAAGGGCAGTGGTACTCAGATTTGACACATGACAAAAACACAGTGTTCCTCAACCAAGCCAACACCAGGCTACTAATGGGCAATTTCCAAGCTATGAAAAAGCATGATAATGTAGATAACTACTGTGTTCTGTACCAACAGTACCATGGCAACCTATTAATACAAATGGCAAAATCACAAGCAGTGTATAATTGAGTGCCTCAGATGAATAACTATATTCGTCTGTTTTAGGTTTCCAGAGGAGCAATCAATGTTTTCAAGCTTTATTTAATAACATTTTTAAACTTGACTTAAGTCTTAACTTTAGTTAAGAGTGTTGTGTTATAGTTAATCATAGTGAAAGACAGTCGAGGTTTGAGTACAGTAGTTTCTTGTGATACAGTGAAATCACATGATTAGATTGAATTAAGTTCAAAACTGCAAATACAATACATGGGCTGTCTAATTGCTTCCCCTGGCAGTTCGAATGCCTCAAGTGTCTCTGTAGTAGCCTATACATAGCCCATCAGCACAACGTAAATTGAGGTCTATAACCATAGAAATAGAATAATATAGTATAGGCTACAGAGCCTGATCACCACAAAGTCCATAACTGCAGCTTTATATTATCTCTCCCCCGGGTAGGAGAACAGAGGGAGAGACTGATAGAGGGGAGGCAGTGGCCACACACACGCACGCACGCACGCCTGCACACACACACACACACACACACACACGCACGCACGCACGCACGCACGCACGCACGCACGCACGCACGCACGCACGCACGCACGCACACACACACACACACACACACACACACACACACACACACACACACACACACACACACACACACACACACACACACACACACACACATTTAGAATATTTTATTTATGTCCACATAAAAACAAGGTTTAAAGGACACAAATATTAACAGTGCGCTTGTACATTGTGGGATTATTCGGATACAATCGTGCCACAGTGGCAATCAAAGTTACAGACTCACACGGATGATGAACCTGACAATCAACACACAGCTCATGGGTACAGATAGCAGCGTCTTCTCCAAATTGCCCGGCTGCCAATAATTGCTGACACTGAGCAATATTTAGCTAATTGTTTGGCTCTTCTCTTCGGAAGACCGGCCAACTGAAGGCCTCTAACACCCAACTTATGGACATGACCCAGGCTTCCAAATATGAAGACTAAAAGTTTACAGTTGTAGCCGAGTTGTGAAATGGTATGGCCTAACAATTGATATTTTAACATTTTGGTTGTAAATGCTTCCTCTAGACTGTAGTCAAACGTGCAACCAACTTCCAGGATGAGAACCTCTCTGTTATTCTCATTAACAATAACAACATCGGGGGTGTTTGCTGAAATGTCAGAGAACAGTGAATTGTCCCTACACAGGTTGAGCATATATGGCTTCACACTGGTGTGTTTATACAGCTTATATGTTGCAGGTGACCCGAGACACACACACACACACACACACACACACAATATAGAGGGTAGGTTATATTATTTGGTAAACAGTTAACAGGAGATAAACATTGGACCCATTACCCCATTCAGTGGGCTTTGTGACTCTCCTGCAACACAATGCTTATGTAACCGGGCTCGGTGCTGCCTGGAGACAGTGATCCGAAGGGGCAGTTCTGTTCTGTTTAACTTTTTTTCAGTTAGTTTGCCTCCTTTAGGAAAGTCAGTAGGCTACATTATGTTTTGCCATTTCAGCTTCACGTTAAGCTTTCCACTGTGGCGACAAATGCACACGGGTGCAGGGTGCACGAGGGAGGGGGGCGGGGGGGGGGGGGGGGGGGGAGCAAATAGCAATAAAAACATTTATTTTTCGAATGTAGTCTTGAAAAATATCCCTTTTTTTATTGTATTGGTAATCTGATTATACCTTTTATTTTATTTATTGTATTGTTTTTTTTTCTATAACATACGGTTATCCTATAACCATAGTTATATAAGTATAGCGAGCGCTCTGCGCTCTTAGTGGAACCTATCCTTTATCCAATCTAGCACTGAATAATTTTTCTGCACATGTACACACCCATCCGCCTGGCCACACCCACATCCGCTCCTCTACATAAGCGGGGTCGTGGCCATACTAACAGCTCCTTCCCAAGTCTTTCACCACCGAAGGCGAAGACCACGGGGTCCTCAGTGAGTCAGCGCAGAGCGCTCGCTATACTCATATAACTATGGTTATAGGATAACCGTATGTTATATATCGTGAAGGGGAAAAAAAACGTTACAGCCCCTAACATCACAGGGTCAAAGGTCAAGAACCCAACCCCGTGGCAAGGCCGTAGCAGTGGAGCGCGAAGGGGGACCCAGCCCCAGGAACAGCCTGAGGGCCAGGACCCCCCGGAAAAGGTGGACTGGTGAGGCCAACGATGCCGCAGCATCGAGACCCCACCAGACGGTCACTAGTGACACCACCCCCCACATCGCCAGCGTATCAGACAGGGTCCAATCCAAGAGCAGGCCCTTCCCCCCTACAGCACGCCGCCCTGAAGCACTCCACAGAGGCTACAACACTGTGGGGCCAGTCGGCACACCGGGTAGACAACCCCCAAAAAGGTTGATCCCTCAATCCTGGCAACAAGTCAAAAGCGTAACTCGACCTGTACCCGGAGCACTGCAAACTAGACAGGCGCCTAAGGGGTCTACTGAGAACAGCACCCCGGCGGAAGGGGCGTTCGGTATGCTGTGCACCATGTCACAGCCTCCACAAAAACCCGACCCCCTAGAGAGGCCGAGGCAGAGAAGGCTGACATGATTGGCAGACTTCATGAAAAGTGCGGGGGCACACTCGCAGGCAGACGGGGTCAAGCCCGGCCTAACCCGAGAGTCGACTCCGCTATCAACACACCGGGGAACCAACCACCCCCCTATGTTTAGTTTAACAGGAGGCGGTTGTTCCCTTAACCCACCAAGAGAAACCTAGAAACAGAGTGTTTCAGTTTTCAAAAGGGTTAACTCAGGGCAACAGGTCGACGGGAATGAGTCCAGACCTGGGCCTGGCGGACCGGGATCTACACAGGGATGCCTAGAGGAGTTGACAGCAACCACCTCGACAGCCCCCTTCCATACCTGCCCAGCAGGGGGAGGGAGGAGTGACACAATGGAGAAGGACCAGGCCCCCTAACACAGCGCAAGGTACAACACAGTATGGACCAAGCACGTCACTGTTATGGGCAAGCCGTAGTGGCATACACATGACATACACATGACATCAATCCCTGTGAAGCCTGGACCAACCCGGCATTTTCCTCCCGGAAAAGCACAAAGTCCTTCGGGGTACCAGGACAGCAGATCTGCGCCCCGGCGGACAACAGGTTAACTGACTTGGTCCGGCGTGACCAGAACCAGTCCCGCATCCTAGTCACGCCGCCATGCCCAGTCCTAAGAGGGGGGTAGGTACGCGTGTCGATCTAAAACATCACAGAGGGCGCCACCAAGATGGACAGAACGTGAATGCGCTGTTCCTGGCGGCCCACCTCATGGGCGTGAGACCCCTCCGCCAATGGCTGCTTTTTTTTGCCAATGAAGTCATCTCCTCCGGAGATGCACACGAGTCATCGAGTCTTGCACTGGCGCTCGGTAGAGATAAAAAATCTCCTTCCTAGACGCCCGCATAAAAAACGCCGTTTCTATGAATTGGGCAACCAAGGCGTGCCGGCCCAAAACAGTGGTTCCACATAGGAAGCACCCAGGGCCAGCGCTATATGCACGTCAAGAATCCGAAACACATCAATGGTGAATTCTAACAAGAAAACACCAGACAATGTCCCCTCCATGCTGTCTGGGACGAGCAGCAGGAAGCCGGGCAATAAGACACAGCCACGGGCCTTATATGACGCGACTGAGGGCAACCCCGTCAATTACGCTCCTCACATAAGAGGGGAAGACAGAAGTTCCCCCAGAGAGACCTCCATGTGAGTACAATTGAAAAAGATACATGCAATAATAATTGGGCCAAGTGACCAACAGCCCAATACACACTGTAATAGAGAGCAGAGCAGAAAACGAACAGTTTTTGAATGCAACGCATCATCCAACTTTGACAAAGACAGCGGTCTGCAGCACAGAGCCTGTAACCTCACGGACATCTCCTGGCCAATAGGAAACTCACCCAGTGACCCACCCATCCTAACAGGGAGTGGGCTCAGCCACGTTGTCTAAACGTTACATGAACACACACAACTTCTCATCATACAACAAAAAAACCCAGTTCATTTTTACTCACGTAAAAAACTACGCTGTTCCTAGGTAGAGAGAAAGGCACAAGCCTTGGCCAACGCTAACCCAAGCTATACAAGCGACCAAGACAATTCATACACAGCATTGATTGATTGATTGATTGATTGAAAAGTTTATTAACAGATTGCAGAATGGGTACAGTACAGTACAGCTCAATACATACAATTGTTAAGGGGATGCAGACCAGAGAAAGACTTTCGTCTTGTTTACATCAGGGTCCCCCATTTTCAATTCATCATAACATATATGACACACACGACATACAGATAGACAGTACTGCTACATTATGACATACCAGATTTGCAAATACAGTACTGTTTGTGATACAAAAAGTGTCCAGAAAAAGAGTGTATATACATTTAACGTAGAAACTGTACATTGGAGGAGGTTGGGTAGGTGGGGTGGGGTTGGGGGGGGGGGGGGGCTGTACATTGGGGGTGGGGGGGGGGGGGGGGGGTAGGGGGGGGGGGGACACTGTACACTGTACATTGGAATACTGACAAAGCCATACTTGGTAATTTACTGTACACCTGGGTTAGGACATTTGTGGGGGCCAGTTTTGAATTGCAGTCTCCCGTAGGTGTTCTTTGAGAGTGTTTTTGAAAGTGGGTAGTGATTCACATTCCTTTACAGCTTTGGGTAGGGCGTTCCACATTGATGTGGCATAATTGCGAAACGTGTTTAGTCCCTTGTTTGAGCCGAATCTGGGTTTAACATGATTTGTGGAGCTCCCTCTGGTGTTGTGATCGTGGTATTCACTGACCTTTGGGAAGTATTTTGACATGTACATGGGTACCTTGGTCGTGTAGTGTATCTTGTAGCACATGTCGTATCTCCAAATGTAGTGAAGTAACATATGTTTTGTAGACAAAGACATCGTTATTAACAAAAACATTCGGGAGGGAAAGGAAGGAAGAGTGGGGTAATGTCCAATGGACATCTTACCTGCACCAAGGAACGCAGGACGAAAGGCTGCAACACAGGTTGGTCTCCACGTTGACGAAGGCCTCTCGCTGGCAAGGCCAAAAGAAGCTATGGCCGGAGCCTAGCTCCTGCGCGACGCCCCCCTCCATGGCGCAGGCCCGACTACATCTTCTGTCAAAGATGATGTCGTAGTCAGAGTGCCAGGGCCTGCTATTCTCACGGCTACGCCAATGGTTGTAGCACAAGCTAACAGCTAACTCTAGGCTAACTGATAGCATCAAGCTAATGTTCCCAGCCGAGCGAAGCCGGCAGCTAACATCGTAGCTAACAGCTAACTGGCTAACAGTTAGCTCAACCTGGCTATCGCTAGCCACTAGCTAACGCAGAAGCAAGCTAAGCGGCTACCACTGAAAACTGCACAACGTGAGAAAAGCAATACAGGCCAACACTTCAGACAGCCGCTGTCTTTTCCTCTTCTCATCTGAAGAAAAAAAGGGGAAAAGGGCAACACACGTCCCTCTTCAGAACGGTGTTTACCAGACACAGTGGTGCCGGCAACAAGTCCCTCGCGGACTATAGCCGACTTGAGCATGGAGATATTCTCATAACAAACACCAAGCTCACCTCCCTCGCACCGGGTGCTTTTCATCTTGAAAATCGGGGCCAGCACGGCGACAGTGGGTATCCGTTCGTCCAGAGACCCGGGGAATTGAACCGCAGATTCGGAATCACGATCCCAGGAAAACTAAGCTCTTACTTGAGGAGGAGCTAATGTTAACGTGGGGCATCAAGCTAGAACCCCCTCCACGCCGCTAAGGGGCAGCGAAAAGGATCCCAGCCTGGAGCCGACCTTCGTAAGCTGTGTAGTCGTTCCCCCCACAACCGACACACCTGGCGCCCGCGTCGCAAAAACATCACCCGCCCAGAGAGGCCGTCAGCCCCCACCCGGCCGATTGCCTCCCAAGCAAAGTGTCCAGCTGCAGAGCCGGAGGCAATGCCGGCGGGGATTGCTCAGCGACGCGAGCCCCTAATACGAAGCGCCGGTGGAAGTCAGAATGATCATCATCTTCTAGACACTCCGGTGGCGAAGACATTATCGCTGTATTTCCTTGAAAAATTGTGAGAGAGAAAACAAAGATATAATGTCAACGCAGCTCCTTTTCTCCAACGTAGCTCCTTTCCAACAACTATTTTGGCACTAAACTCAAGTGGTGTATACAGACACTTGTCGGTGGTGAAAATAAGGATGGAGCTGTTAGTATGGCCACGACCCTGCTTATGTAGAGGAGCGGATATGGGTGTGGCCAGGCAGATGGGTGTGTACATGTGGAGAAAAATTATTCAGTGCTAGATTGGATAAAGGATAGGTTCCACCAAGAGCGCAGAGCATAAGCTATACGTTATATAACTGTATTCCGTTACTCCCTAAACCAGCAGGATGGGTCAAGGGAAAACACTGTATGTGTAGCTCTGGGGAGGGTCAAGAGGAAAGGAAGAAAGTCACACCCCATTAAGCCCTTGATTTCCCCCTGAATTATCAGCTCTATTGAAGGAAAGGAACAGATGCACTAGGGACCCATCCCATTGGTCTACGTTTAGGCAACTTAGAAATAAATGCACATCCTCTGTGTGGAATGCCAATTCATATTACTTAATTACTAACTCCTACTCAAATCCTACAAAAGGGCAGGCAGAAAATTCTAACTAAAA
Source organism: Notolepis coatsorum (assembly GCF_963971535.1). NCBI lineage: Eukaryota > Metazoa > Chordata > Actinopteri > Aulopiformes > Paralepididae > Notolepis > Notolepis coatsorum. The sequence goes on along the minus strand of NC_140180.1, from coordinate 33,581,784 downwards.
CAAAACTGCTATTTATTTACCTCCACACGTCAAATTGAATGATTGCAAAAATATCAGAAAGAGAAAGTGATTTGTCTAGCTTTAATAAACACTTTGCTCTCTTACTAATCATGATTATGGGCCGTTCACATGTCTCTCTTTTCAGCCTCTCTCTCTCATTGTTGTTTGATTGATTGATTGAAAAGTTTATTAACAGATTGCAGAATGGGTACAGTACAGTACATCTCAATACATACAATTGTTAAGGGGATGCAGACCAGAGAAAGACTTTCGTCTTGTTTCCACCAGGGTCCCCCATTTTCAATTCATCATAACATATATGACATACATGACATACAGATAGACAGTACTGCTACATCTATACATTTATGACATATCAGATTTGCAAATACAGTACTGTTTGTGATACAAAAGTGTCCAGAAAAGGAGTGTATATACATTTGGCGTAGAAACTGTACATTGGAGGAGGTTGGTGGGGTGGGGTTGGGTGGGTTGGGTGAGGGCTGTACATTGGAGGTGGGGGGGGGGGGGGGGGGGGGTTGGGTAGGGGACACACGCACATTTTACACTGTACATTGGAATGTTGACAAAGCCTTACTTGGTCATTTACTGTACAACTAGGTTAGGACATTTGTAGGGGCCAGTTTCGAATTGCAGTCTCACGTAGGTGTTTTTTGAGAGTGTTTTTGAAGGTGGGTAGTGATTCACATTCCTTTACAGCTTTAGGCAGGGCGTTCCACATTGATGTGGCATAATTGCGAAACGTGTTTAGTCCCTTGTTTGAGCCGAATCTGGGTTTTACATGATTTGTGGAGCTCCCTCTGGTGTTGTGATCGTGGTATTCACTGACCTTTGGGAAGTATTTTGACATGTACATGGGTACCTTGGTCGCGTAGTGTATCTTGTAGACCAGGCCCATTGCAAGTTGCTGTACTCTGTCGTCTACTCTAAGCCATCCTAGGTTGTCAAAGTGGGCAGGGGTGAGGTGGGTTCTAGGAGTCAGGTCAAGTAGTAGTCTGACTAGCTTGTTTTGAGATGTTTGTAATTTGTTTTTTAGTGCCTTTGAGGTGCTTTGGTACCATGAGGTGCAAGCATAGTCGTAGTACCCTTGAATGAGTGCTCCTGCTAGAGTCTTCAGGGTATTCTTGTTTACCAGAGAGGAGATCCGGTACAAGAATCGCGTTCGTTGGTTGACTTTTTTTATTACATTGGATGCCATTTTGTCACAGGAAAGATTAGCCTCTAGGATGGAACCCAGGTAGGTAATTTCATCTTTCCTTGTGACAATATTGTCACCCACTGTAACCGAGAAGCCGTCAGTCTTGCTGAGTTTCTGGAGCGTTGCTATCTATTGATGCCAGGAAATCAAATGGAAAGGATAAACTGGATATTCTTTTTTCTCAGGCTAGGTCCTCTAATCATTACAGAGCAAATAACACATTACTTAATATTTTTTATTTCGACAGCTATAGTTTCTAGTGCCTGGAGCATGGCTCATGTAATTGCATTGCATAACGGTGGAGATAGAAGTGACTTCAATAATTATGTCTACCGGGGCGGCTGAGTGGTGCAGTGGGCAAGGCGCTCGCCACTAATGCAGGAGACGCTGGTATCGAGACCAGCTCCCGGCGTTGCTACCGGCTTGGCCGGTCGTTCATACTAACACAATTGGCAGTGTTAGAGGGTGGGAAAGCCAGTGGGTGGGGATTGGACGTTGTGGACAGCAACTCCTACAGGTCGGTTGGGTGATGCCTGTACAGCAGAAATAGGAAGTATCGGGGGCAGCGTGAGCCTCCCACGCGTTACTCCTCGCCACTGAGAGTTCGAACTGCTGCGGTGAAAATATGCGACAGGCTGCCTCCTCGTGTACCGGAGGGGACACATGATGCAAGGCTTCTATCCTCACTACAGCCGACCAGTGGGCGGCATAGTCTAGCAATGTTCAAGACAAAAAGTGGTTAAAAAAATAAAAAATAAAAAATTATGTCTACCAAAAATCCTGGAATCCTGTAAGTTCAGTGGATGTGACAAAATAACTTGACCATATTCCACCGATTTCCCATATTACTTGCAAAACGTACCAATGCTAAAGAAAGCTATTTGGCACATTTCAAGCTGCTAAATAGCTCAAGCATAGAAGCATAGACCCTACAGTATTTGCAAATAGTGTCAAGAAATTCCTTATACTAATTGGCCGCATATGTCTGCCTCAAAGTAACTCATCACACTGACTGACTCACGTTGACTGCCGAGTGCCTATGATGCTATACATGTGTGCAATACACTTTCACGTTCACAATAGCAGGAGACTATCACTGTAACTGAGGGGTTACAAAACCCTGACTGTATTAAATATTGTGATAGATTAAACCACTACTACATATTATTATTATTATTACTTGCCAGACAGTACAGTTAATTATGGCAGACACTCAGAATAGACGGCACGGTGAAAAGGAGATATCATTTACAGTATTTATTATTATGCAGAAGATACAACTGTTAATTACTGGGTCGCTCTTTTATGGCGAATGATATTAGAAAGTCAGCGAGTAGCAAAGTCAGTGGGAATGAATAATTCCTAGGCTAGGTATACTAGACCAGACGCCGCCTGGCGTGGGATGGCAATATAGGGGGGCAAAACGAGGGTACAGCTGGAGAATGGTGATATCCTCCCAGAGTTGTAAGCTCCAGAGGAAGGAAGAATGTACGGATACTCAGGCTGTTCACTTGAAGAAAAAGGGGTTCTCATACGGATCCGGTCTTTATAATCCAAGTGCTCGGCAGCAAGGTAATAGCTGTAATCCAATGCCCGATAGCAATGATGATAGCCAGCCAGCTTCGTCCCCGAAGCTAGCCCGATGTAGAATCTTCAGGGTAGTTAAATCCAAACGACAGTGGGTATTAACGATGCTCTTCTCCACGGTACTACGTTTCCACAATCACTATAATCCAACCAATAATGGTTCTACAATATCGCCGCGGTAGGTTCCAATGCGCACATGTCCAATAGTTCTGCTACTAGGCCCACCTCGTGTGCTGGCACTAATTACTTTAAGTCCACACACACTTGCTAAGGTTCACGCTAGTTACTAAACGAACGAACTGCTTGTTAATGCTGCACACCGAACGAACTGCTGTAATACGATTCACACTAAAATGACGACTCTTTACTTCACATTAAGTTAGGTCGAGCTTGACTCTGCTATACGCTAGGTTCAACTACTGCTGTTGCATTACTCCGGACGAACTTCACGTTACTTCACACACGAACGCCGAACTGCTACTGTTTGCGCCTTCCACAATATATATACTTAGAGAGCTTTCTAGTGCGCAGCCGAAGCTCTTGTCTGGAATCAATGCGCTGGCCCCAGGCATGTCCCAACTTGTCCAGACTCGTCTTTGAACTTGTCTCAGGGGCGCGATTCTAGGCGCCGCCGACGTCAAGGGCATTATCCAATGAGGAAAGCGAATAATGCTATGATTCAAACGGAGGCTTAAAGGGATATAGCTTATATATATAAATAATATACAAGTTATATAAAACAATAAAACGTAGATTCTCAATGTTAATCTGGCCCTTCAGAACAGCCGCCTCCTAATTAGTCCGCACCTAATTAGTAAAGGGAGCACAGATTAATATTAGGGTCCAGTCAACTTCTCCATACTTTGTTGTGAGGAGTGGGGCAATCTACAAAGTCAGTGGGTCATGGTCGTCATCAGGGGAGTCAGGGATCTCCGGCAGCTCTATCAACTTCGCCACAGGTCGGGTGTAAGTCCGCCCTTGGACTATGACTTCTGCCGCTCTGACCTTCCCATCGGCACCAGTAATCACTCTGCTCACGCGGCCGGCGGGCCACGTAGCTCGGGGTAGTGACTGGTCTATTATCATGACGACTGTGTCCACCTTCAGGTTGTCCCTGTCCTTTACCCACTTCTGACGGGCTGGAAGGGATGGTAGGTAGCTTAGGAGGAAGCGGGCCCAAGACTGGTCGATCTGTACTTGGTTGTGTCTCCACATCCTCCGTCCGTTCCTGTCGTCCGGTCTGTACACCGTCTGAGGAGGGGCCGGGTCCGGCCGCCCCATCAAGAGGTAGTTTGGGGTGATGGGTTCGAGGTCAGCTACGTCGCTTGGAGCGTAGCTGACGGGGGTGGAGTTCGGAACTCCCTCTTCTTGAGCCCACGGTTCTCTCGCAGGCATCTTCGTCCGCTTCAAGAGTGGGGTTGCGTGTCTGAACACTCCGTCGACCTTGACTCTCGTAGTCCTTTGATCTAGTAGAGCGATGGCGTACTTGTCCTCCTTTGAGCGAACTAGTTTACGTTCGTTCTTGAATGGCAGCAAGTCTAATGTCCATAGTCTCTCGACGTGCTGCAAGAGGGTAGTGTCTTGGTCGCTCACCTTCGTGTAAAGGCAGCGTGTAGACGTTGGTTGGCTGGCAGGTCCGTAGAGGGGGCCCTGGAGCGTCCACGCCAGTCGGGTCTTAACCGCGGCTGGGCATCCTTTGGGTCCGATGTCGGCCGCCTTGGTTGGGACAATGAGGTCCGCGTGGTCGGAGCCGATGAGTAGGGTCGGTGTAGCTCCGCTGATGAGCGGTATGGGCAGTAGGCGTAGGTGGTCGTACTTCTCCATCAGCTGTGGGATGGGGTAGTCATAGCGTGACAGACCTATGTCGTGGCCTGTGAACGCCTTGGTGATGCTGTACCGCTTCTCGGGCTGCTCGACCGCTGCTATAGTGAATGAGACGTTTTCACCCTTTATTGTTTTTAAGTCTCGATGAATGGTACGGATTGTCATTGTTTCCTCGGTACCCCGCAGGCCCAACTGGGTTGCGGCGGAAGCGAGGAGGAGAGTCTTTTCTGACCCGTCGTCGAGGACGGCGTAGGTGTCGAGGACCTTGTCCTCGTAGCTCAGGAGCACTCTGACCACCTTGATGAGCACTCGGGGGCTCCCACTATACGTGGGGTCGATGTGGAGCACTTCAGTTGGTGAGTTTCCTTGTAGAGCTACTCTTGTCTTGTGGACCTTGCGCAGTGATTCGCAGTAAGCGGAGTCATGCGTGTTAGCCTTAAGCCGCTGATCCATTTCAGCGGGGGTCAGTGTCTTGTGGTCGTCGCACTGTGACAGCCAGTGTCCGCCGTGGCAGTAAAAACAGGTGATCTTTCATTCCTCTTTGGCGGGGGGGTTGAGGCTGGCCTGTGGTGACACCGACTCGGCCTGGTACATCACCGTGATGGGCCTACTTTGGTTTCCTGGTGGGCGTTTATTGCTCTCATGCAGGACTTCTAGGTGGGCGCCGTCACACTTGCCGCACCTTTTCTTGAGGCGGCACTCAGCTGCCATGTGGCCGCGCGCGCAGCGGAAGCAGCGGCGGTTATCCTTAAGCCACTGATTTATTTCGGCTGTAGTCAGTCCTTTGAAGGCGTCGCACTGTGACAGCCAGTGTTCACTGTCGCAGTACTGACAGGCAGCCTTCCATTTCTCCTTGGCGTGGGGGTTGTGACTCGTCTGCCGTGACACCGCCTCGGCCTGGTGCATCACGGTGACGGGCCTGCCGTTGTCTCTAAACCTTCTCGGTCCATCTTTAGGGTTAGAGCCACCCCACGCGAAGGTGTCTATTCGTAGGCTGCTGACCTCTCTGGCTAAGAAGTCAGCAAGGTCTAGGAGGGATTGTTCTTGGCCGTGGGGGTCACGGTGATCTCTTTGCCACCGAAAACGTTCTTGGCGGGCTGGGGGGAGCTTCTCTAGTATCCGCTCCACGTTGGAGTTGGCGTATAACTTGTGCATCCCCTTCTCTCCTTGTGACCCGAGCATCCCTACCAGGGATTGTACTTTAATGGATAGGTCATCCAGGGCTCTATTGTCTTTAGCTGGGGGGAGGCGTTCAATCTCCCGTATCTCTTGAATTACATAGTCCCATGTACGTCCATAACGCGCATCGAGGGCCACCAGGGCATCAGAGTAGGGAGTCCTTGAGTTAGAATATGCCAGCGCTGTGTTGTGCGCTCTGGGTACTTTAAGGTGCTTGAGGAGGATGGCATATTTGTAGGACTCGTCCTGTACTTCGGACATAATCGTCTCTAAACACATGCGTAGTTCAGTATACGGCGCTCTGTCTTCACACGTAAAGTCTGGGAATGTGGGTGTCCCAATGTAAGATGCCATGGATGGCTGTGACACCGATGCGCGTAGGGGGAGAGGCCTCCTTGGTGAGTCTCCCCGTACGTGGGGTCGTGGGTTAGTGCTGGGTGGGAACCAGAGGCCGGGCCCCCAGGTACTGCTCCTCGGTGCTGACTGTTGATTAAACTCGCCCCTGGGTTGGGTCGGGGGTTCGTAACGCAGCGTCTCAGGGCTGAGGTCGGGGCTGTACTGTTCCTCCTGGTCCGAGATGGGTTCGTGCGTGTGGGCTTGATGTCCTCCCTCGTCCTCCGCCAGGCTTTGGAGGCGCTTGGTCAGTTTCTCGGCGACGTAGGCAGGTTCTTCCCGTTGGCTGGGTCCTGTGTAGATTGGTCGGGGAGGGGACTCGGCGACGTAAGCAGGTTCTTCCTGTTGGCTGGGTCCCGTGTAGATTGGTCGGGGAGGGGAAGGTGCCCTTGACCCGTGTCGTGATGATCTCCGGGAGCTCCGGGTGTAGGAGTGGGGAGTCACCCTTTGGAGCGCTAGCTCCATCATTTGTGCCTGCAGACGGTCTCGCTCCGCCTCGCGCTGTGCATTGGCGGCGTCTCGCTGTGCATTGGCGCGGTCTCGTTCCGCCTCGCGCTGTGCATTGGCGTGGTCTCGCTCCATGGTTTCTTCAGCCTGGAGGCGCCTCTCTTCCAGTCTGATGGTCATCGTGGCGTCAGCCTGGAGGCGACTCTCTTCCAGTCTGAGGTGTTCGCGTTCACTCTCTCGTTGCGCTTGGAGACGTTCTCTTTCCACTGCAGAATGTTCGCGCTCACTCTGTTGTTGCGCTTGGAGACGGTCGCGCTCACCCTGGATGCGGTCTCTTTCGGTTGAAGCTGTCAGCGTGGCGATCAAGACCTGCGCCAGCCTCTGGTCGGTCTCGCTCGGGGATGACGCTGATGAGGGTGATCTGGAGTTGACAGGACTTGGCGTTGACCTGTTCTCTTTACGCGCTCCGAGGTCCATCTCGGGTGCGCGCTCTTTATCCTCTTGCGCTCCGAGGTCCATCTCGGTGGCGCTGTCTTTATCCTCTGGCGCTCCGAGGTCCATCTCGGTGGCGCTGTGGTCGTTGGGCATAGTCACGTCATGTCCCGCTTGTCCCCCCCCGTGAGCTAAGTCAGTTTTGTTTAAACCAGCTTGGGTCTCTACTAGTGGGGCCGACAAGTCGATAGGGTTGGGCATACTTAAACTATTAGTTTTATCCGTGCTTAACGTCTTTTTAGATAAGCTAGGAGGTAAAACGACAGCGTAGTCCTCCAATTGTGGAGGGGGCTGACGTTGGCGCCTAGGGCGCGCTAGTTAGGGAGAGCCGTTTGGAGAGTGTCCGCCGCTGGCCATATTACTATTAATATGATTTGTATTACTGATACCCTCCGGCTCGAAGGACCAATTGTAACTGAGGGGTTACAAAACCCTGACTGTATTAAAGATTGTGATAGATTAAACCACTACTACATATTATTATTATTATTACTTGCCAGACAGTACAGTTAATTATGGCAGACACTCAGAATAGACGGCACAGTGACAAGGATATATCATTTACAGTATTTATTATTATGCAGAAGATACAACTGTTAATTACTGGGTCGCTCTTTTATGGCGAATGATATTAGAAAGTCAGCGAGTAGCAAAGTCAGTGGGAATGAATAATTCCTAGGCTAGGTATACTAGACCAGACGCCGCCTGGCGTGGGATGGCAATATAGGGGGGCAAAACGAGGGTACAGCTGGAGACTGGTGATATCCTCCCAGAGTTGTAAGCTCCAGAGGAAGGAAGAATGTACGGATACTCAGGCTGTTCACTTGAAGAAAAAGGGGTTCTCATACGGATCCGGTCTTTATAATCCAAGTGCTCGGCAGCAAGGTAATAGCTGTAATCCAATGCCCGATAGCAATGATGATAGCCAGCCAGCTTCGTCCCCGAAGCTAGCCCGATGTAGAATCTTCAGGGTAGTTAAATCCAAACGACAGTGGGTATTAACGATGCTCTTCTCCACGGTACTACGTTTCCACAATCACTATAATCCAACCAATAATGGTTCTACAATATCGCCGCGGTAGGTTCCAATGCGCACATGTCCAATAGTTCTGCTACTAGGCCCACCTCGTGTGCTGGCACTAATTACTTTAAGTCCACACACACTTGCTAAGGTTCACGCTAGTTACTAAACGAACGAACTGCTTGTTAATGCTGCACACCGAACGAACTGCTGTAATACGATTCACACTAAAATGACGACTCTTTACTTCACATTAAGTTAGGTCGAGCTTGACTCTGCTATACGCTAGGTTCAACTACTGCTGTTGCATTACTCCGGACGAACTTCACGTTACTTCACACACGAACGCCGAACTGCTACTGTTTGCGCCTTCCACAATATATATACTTAGAGAGCTTTCTAGTGCGCAGCCGAAGCTCTTGTCTGGAATCAATGCGCTGGCCCCAGGCATGTCCCAACTTGTCCAGACTCGTCTTTGAACTTGTCTCAGGGGCGCGATTCTAGGCGCCGCCGACGTCAAGGGCATTATCCAATGAGGAAAGCGAATAATGCTATGATTCAAACGGAGGCTTAAAGGGATATAGCTTATATATATAAATAATATACAAGTTATATAAAACAATAAAACGTAGATTCTCAATGTTAATCTGGCCCTTCAGAACAATCACTGTATGCCCTGGTATGTATGTGATGAATAAAACTCCTGAATCTTGACCAGGGGGAGGCAGAGCAGGCTGTGCACAAACAGAAATTTATATATTTAATAAAATAATAATAAAAAATTATAATAATCATCATAATAATCATAATAATAAAGAGAGAGAGATAAAAAGGGAACTTTCTCTCTAGGAGGCAAAATGGCAGGTGCTCAGGCACCCTATGAGATTTATGTATGTGCCTGCTTGGGGATTCATCTTAAACTGGTACTTAATGCAAATAAAACTAAATTCATGCTGTTCTCATTTGCATATATCCACTGTGCATGGGTCTGACATTGAGTGAGTTACAGAATATAAATAGCTTGGCATCTGGCTTGATGAGAAATTATATTTAAATACCAATCGTGTCAGTAAACTGCATGGTTTCTGTTACAGGAACAGAACCAGCTTTCCAATTATTAGTAGAAAACGGGTTGTTGAAGCATTTAGAGACACATGCTACTTTCACTCTTAAGCCCGTAGACTCTGTATGTTACAGTATTCCTCCGTCAGATGTATTACCACTGATAGTTATTGTACTCATCATTGCATTCTGGTCCATAGGTTTGGTTGGTCTTCTCTGGCTGAGAGATAATATCTACAAAGCCCTTCTTGGCAAATCAATACATCACAACCATGCTGGATTGGAACTTTGCACCTTATCTAACCCGCTCAAATGACTTATGCTTCAGGTTCCTCTGAGTCTGTTCTGAATTAGGAAAGTATGTTGTTGTGTTGAATTGTTGTGCCCCAAACACATTCTTCAACACACCCTAAAGATCGATTCTCACGTAACCTTTGGACAGTTTAAAACCACTCTGTTATATAATTTTACAAGGTGTAATTGTGGAGAAAACCAAGCCAACCAAGCGATTGAGCAGATATCAAAAAATAGTCTGAAACCGCTGCAAATGGAAGGAAACAATCAATGACGTTTAACATAATGGAAAGGAAAACGTATAGGATAAGGAATCTAGGCAACATTCTTGAGTCAAGGTGGGATAGGATCACGTGAATTATTGCAAAATGGAATATTGAGTGGAGAGGGTGGGTGTGAATGAGTGCTCAGGAGCTTGACATCCTGGCTGCCTGTATGCATGCGATTAAATATATCTGAGCATTATGGAGGTATGTGTGGGTGTGTGTATATTTATATGGATAGGTGGATGGATGGATGTGCAGGCGCGATATCACATTTAGGTCAGGAGCAAATAACAAAGAGCATAAATATGACACGATGAACCCATGTGCAGGCCCAAACCAGGGCTTCCCCTCTGAAATCAGGGAACTGAAGGGCTGGACCTCTAATCTGGGCTTTTCAGTCTTGCTTCTCTTTTCCTGGTTTTGGGGGAGAGTGGCTAATGCTTGCAGACGTTGATTGGGCTCTCCTAGACCCCTTTGTCTTCATAGGATACAACTTTATTTATTTGATATATTTAAAAAATAAGTGTGTGAAAATACTTTTTATGTATGCGTATATATTTGTATGTGACCTATACATTATGAGACATATATGTGTTTCCAAAAACTACTAATTAATACTATACGTATTACCGGTACTATACGTATTACTATTGATAAATTACACATGGTACATGTCCAAACAAGACCTCACATTTTAATTTCCAACAGGTTAGAGTACTGTAATAGTATTTTTTCAGGACACTCAGGGGCGAATTCACAAAGAATGCATTGCGCGGTGCTAATAGCAGCCTTAACTGCGCGTGATTTGCGCATGGTATCTGCTCCGTCTTTGTGCGCTATTCACTAAAGATATTGCGCGGATGAGATACTAGCACAAACACGCCCATAGGTGTGCAATTTGCACCTGATTTGCTCCAGCGCAGTTTGCTTGCGGAGCAGTCTGCACCTGACAGCGCTGTTGGCAAATATCAGGAAGGGGAAAAATAAACCCGAAATGAGGCATAGACATAACAGTATTTTTCAACATTAGTATTCAGTTTATTTCATATTGTATTTCGTTTACTTCGTCATTGCATTTGTTTGTCGTCCACAAAAATGTTAGCAGGCCTGTCCATAGTGCTGAATCTTTACACCGAATTTAAGCACTGTGCCAGTGAAGATATTTTCTAATTTACGAATATTTTGAGTGAGAAAGTTGTATTTAATGTTTAGTTCAGATAATAGAACCTGCATTATCATATACAGTACTCCAGAATAAACGTTTCATTGGCCGTGTTTCCAGCGTCTACTCCTCATGGACCCGACAAAACATTATAAATTAAAAGTTTATTCTGGAGCATATGAGTGTGCGGTAGTACAATCCATCACTTGGTGATACAATTGGAACGTGAATGCAGTCAATAATAATAATAATAATAAACTTTATTTATATAGCACCTTTTATACAATGATTGCAGTTCAAAGTGCTTTATATAATGAAGACATAATAAAACAAGCAGCAAGAGCAATGCATAACACAAATAAAAATTGCAGCATGATGCAAAATCGAAATCCCGTTTAAAAATCAATCAATCAATAGCGCCGACAACATTGGGAAAGCCGGCAACGTTAAATAACAATAATTAAATAATAAATACGATTGCATGGCATTTTTGGGTGAGAGATTATCTTATCATGTGTATATGTAGCACCGTCGTTTGACGTAATGACTATTTAGCGTGTTTTGGATACCTTGCTTTCTCCCCTTTGTTTTCCCCGATTACTGTGTTGAGTACCCTATGTATTGTGAATCATATTCAGCGTGTTTTGGAGATGGAGATTTGTCCTCTTTTGTTTATCACCATTCATTCAGCTACTCTAATTAAAGACGTAGTGTTTGATTTAAAAATCAACATCTGTCCCTTGTCGTATCTGTTCTGTACTGCACCTGGGTCCAACACACCTACCAAACCGTAACAGCCTGGTATTACGATGCCTGCGTCTGGCAACAATTACTGCTGCCATGATCACCTGTGACGCTGGCAGTGACGCTGGAAATGATGCCCCTTTATAGATGCGCTTAGTTACCACCAGATCTCTGAAGACGTTAGGAGCGTCACTTTAACTGCGTCGCAGGGATGCGGGAAGGGGGGGTGCGGCGGGGGCTGCAGCACCCCCTGCTGGCGGGGAGTGTAACTGCAACTGCAAGGTTGTTTTGGCTTTTATTCCATTGTAATACCGAGGCTACTCAATGTCACAGAGCGGAGCGGCACTGCAGATTTACCCTACTCTTGGAATTCATTGCCAGATCCTCATAGGGGCGCTGTCTCGATAATGCAGTGTTATTAAAGCAGCGTGTAGCCGACGCATGAACCAGTTGGGATTTGAATAGACGTGGCCTGGAAGCGTCAACGCGGAACTGGAAATCCGTTGGTAAAAAAATAGCGGCCTGGAATAGTTTTTGGACGCTCAATTCAGAGGGAGGACTAACTGAAGTGGAGAGCTGCCTGTCGCCCATTCTAACGCAGGACTACTGGACCCTTGAGCAGACCCGACAGGTAAGGTAAGCGATTTTAGATGTATCACTTTGGAAGTGTGCTGTTGTCCGAATACTAGTGAACATTGAAAAATAAAGGCACGACATTTAGAGACGTCCTCGTCGTAGCGTTCTGGTGCGGGGACATGGGGCTCTCTGTGCGGGGGCGCAACAGGTGGGGTAGGCTGGGCAGAGATGTATGCATCAAAACGGTTACATTGTTTGTCTCGCACGCTCCGCAGAGCTGAGCGTGAGAGCGCGGAGTTGGGCAGTGGTCTCCTCTAGTGAACGAGAGTGTTGGTTTACCAGAGTGGTAAACCTATATGACGTTATTATTATATCACTTATCTCAGCACCCCCACTGCTGACTGACTTCCCGCGGCCCTGACTGTGCGGTGCAATTTGCGCCGGCAATTGTGAATTGGGAGTGTTTTTGGACGAGGCTCATTTGCATAGAAAGAGGAACATGTTCCGCCCATAGTACCTCATTTAAGGCGAGACACTGCAGGTGAATAGTCAAATATACTTTTTTTGTTGATTTTGAGATTTTGTTATATTTTGCTTCCTAAACATGTCTTCTATGAAACTAGTGACAATAAAACGTCAATAACACACATTTAGTTGTTTATTTTACATCATTTTGCCTTATTGCATCCATAAATGTGCACATATTTAATGGGGAAGTGCCTCATTTGCATATATAAACATAAATTTCAGAAAACTTGCAATATATTTTTTCTTAGTTTATATGTACATAACAAATTGGGAAAGTTTCATAGTGATATCTATTCAAATATGTTTTGCCTATTAGGGGGTACTACACTGTACTACACTGTTTGTAGCGTGTGTGTAGTTCTGTTCAGTTCAATAACATCATTGTTATTATTATTCAGTTACCAGGCATGTGTTTAGGTTGTCTATTACTAATGGTTTGATTAGGTATTGTGTTTGTAAATATCTGTTTAAAAAAAAAAAGTATGGCATTTTACAATACAGAACTTTGAAGGCGTTTTCCCAAAAATGAGTTTTAAGAGGTTTTCCTCATACTCTGAGCCAGAAATCTCCACTTCAGTAGCACTCACATACACCAAACCTTCCAGTTCTATTCATATCTATGTTCTGAAGGTATTTACAGAAGGGTTTGTTGATATCGCATTCATACCCTGATTTATATCACATTTTATTCCTAAAAACATGGCGAAATATGGAATTTTACCATAAAAATTGACTGAATGGAGTATTTTCTGATTTATGGAGTGATAAAAAGAGATATCCAAAATCCCCTCTGTAATAACCTTTGGCTCTAATATGTCAACAAAATGAAACTATAATTTTGAAAATGGCTTTATTCAATGTTCAGATTTCTGTCCTGGAATTATATGCAAATTAGTGCATATTTAAGTAGATCATGCCTCATTTGCATATTTAAACATACAATTTCAGAAAACTTGTAATACAAAAAAGTCTTGTCTTAATATAAGTAATCAACTGGGGACGTTTCATTGTGATATCTATTAGTTAATTTTTTTACCCTATTCACCTGCAGTGTCTCCCCTTAAATACGCGCAAATGAGTTCTGACAAAGACTAAGAGAGCTGAACATATTACATACACATTCAGCCCCAACTCTGCTACGTAGGCTAAACACCCCTATGTTCACCTTTGTGTTTAAATTAAATGTTAATATATTAAAATATTTGTGTATGCTCTTTCCTTTGCATCTATTTCATGTAATGTACTTTAAATTCCCTCTGTGTATGAAATGCGCTATATAAATAATAAACTTGCCTTGCCTTGTTATTTTAACTTTGTGCAACTTGTGTGCTTATTTATGGTTGAGTCTTTTCATAGAAGGCATACGCACATCAGATTAGTATGAACAGCTCGCTTTTGTGTAATGAAAATGTACACCATGTGGACGTAATGATCGTAAGCTGCTGTCACTACACTTGGCCAACAAGGGAAGTGCTCTGGGCATAGTGCTGACCTTTAGTGCAACTGCAACAGCAATGTATTTAGTGTGATAATGATGTGGTATTGAGGGCCTGGAGTTTTCATGCAAAGGCAGATGGTAGGTGAGGCAAGCCGCGAAGAGAAAATAAACACAATGTTTTTTTCATTATAAATACTGTTTGCTTTAGACGTCCCATCTCTTCCCTGACATCAACACTGCTGATCTACACAAATAAACACCCTCTGCACCTGCTTCAATCATTTGTATACCCAAAATATTGACTTTGGTTCCTCCTGTAACCAGCCAGCTGCTGCTCCCATTAGTGCTCAATGACAAGCAAAAATGAGGCTAGCCTATCATTTATTTTTAGATGTGAAACACCTCATATACTGGCACTGTCTCTCTCTCTCTCTCTCTCTCTCTCTCTCTCTCTCTCTCTCTCTCTCTCTCTCTCTCTCTCTCTCTCTCTCTCTCTCTCTCTCTCTCTCTCTCTCTCTCTCTCTCTCTCTCTCTCTCTCTCTCTCTCTCTCTCTCTCTCTCTCTCACACACACTCATGGTTCTGGCCCTTCAACTCATGTTCAGATAATCCCTGATGCTTTCCGTCTACAACACTGTGGGTCCTTATTCATACAGTTTTGAAATAGTGCAACTAGCTACCTAGTCATAGTTAAATATATCAATTTATATCTGTTTTTTATACACTAATACGTGTTTACACTATCTGCTACATTTTACTACTGTTCAAGTTGAAATTTCATACACCTAATAGCCATAAACGTGCCCCACATTTACCACTAATATGCTACCGCTGAAATATTTGTATCACTGCTTTATGCAATCTAGCCTCCCTTATAATCAAAGCCATCAAATTGGACCTCCCTGACAAAGAGTGGCTGTCGATGGCTTATACACAAGTAATACCGCTTTCTCACTGTCGTGCTGAACCCACCCACTAATCAGAGTAATCCACTGTTGGAGGATTTGAGCTATGTGATACAGAGGGATTGTACCACAGCAAAATGAGTGCAGCTTAATTGGAGCAAAAGACTTAATGGCGGTCCCGCGAGGATTACAATCAGTGGCTTAGAAATGGCCCAGGTAGTGAAAAGACAGTCAAAAAGGATCAGTGTGCAGCTTTCTAAATTAGAGCAGCGCTATATTTTGTTGCCAAAAGTTGAGCCGCAACATCAGTGGCTTAGAGATGGCCCAGGTAGTGGAAGACAGTCGGGAGGATCAGCTCGCTGCTTTCTAAATCAGAGCGACGCTATATTTTGATGCCAAAAGTTGAGCCGTGACTGTGTGCCATGGGAAGTACATCTCTAAATGCCTCGGCTGACTTGTTGCCTTTTTTTCAATTCCTTGGAGGGCAGTGAGCTGAGGAGAGCAGAGCTCTGAAAGAGGAATCTGGGAATGGGGCCCACGAGCACACTGCTCCAGTTAGGGAATTTGAAAAACAATGTAGTACATCTTTGTCACCCGATCTTGTAAATGCACATCGGTGGAGATGGCTTTTCTGTTCTTATTTGTGGTTGAGCCTTTTCATAAAAGGCATATTGTTAGCCAGATTAGTATGAACAGCTGGCTTTTGTGTAATGAAGATTGACACCATGTGGATGGGATGATCGTAATCCGCTGTTACTACAGTACACCTCTCTCTCTCTCTCTCTCTCTCTCTCTCTCTCTCTCTCTCTCTCTCTCTCTCTCTCTCTCTCTCTCTCTCTCTCTAAAACACACAGACACATGGCGTAGTGCTGACCTTCTCCATCATCCTCCCTCAGACTGGAGTTTATTCCACCGAGGAGCCCTTCAACACTTGTCAGCGGTAATTCAGATATGACGGACCAAGACAAACAGCCCATCTCCTAAGGCAGATCAATCAATCCAGCAGCTGTCTTTGATGGGAACCAGGGGGCTTGCAGTGAACAAGGCTCGCTGCTTTTACACCATCACCCCCTGCGGTGCTCATTTCATGAAAACCAGGGGACTTGTGAGCGTCATGATTTGCAAAGTTCAGAGGTCAATGTATTGGCTCTGTCAAGCTATCAAGGGTGTGAGTAATTTTGGATTATAATGTTGGACTGGTCAAAATCATCAGTACACTTTTTTTTTTTCTTTTTTTTCACCCTTTCTCCTCTTTTTCTATTTTTTTTCTATCTAATTCCACTGTGCCAATTCTCCCCTCCCCTGTCTTGAACGTTGCTCGCATATGCCCCCCACTGGCCGGTTGTAGGGAGGATAGAAGCCTTGCATCACGTGTCCCCTCCGATACACGAGGAGGCAGCCTGTCACATCTTCTCACCTGCCAGCGCGGACTCTCATTGGCGAGGTGTAACGTGTGGGAGGCTCACACTACCCCGCCATTTCCTGTCTCTGCTGTGCAGGCGTCCCCAACCGACCTGTAGGAGTCACTGTCCACAACATCCAGATTATCACCCATCGACTTCCACCTGCTAACTCTGTCAATTGAGTTAGTATGCCGGAGGCAACGCTGACAGCCGGAGTCGAACCCGGTGTCTCTTGCGTTGGTGATGAGCGCAATGTCCGCTGCGCCACCCAGCCGCATCAGTACACTATCTGTGATTAATCTAAGAAGGTGAGATTCCAATGTGTTCCTCAAAGAAAAGTAACCAGAGAGAGAGAAAACGTTGCCATTTGATGCTGTAGATATATGACATGAAGTAATTCGGTCTCTAGGGCTTTCGATTTGTTTTCTAACAGAATTGATTTGCAAATTCACGTGAATGAATTTCATCAAGTGGGATCTGAAACAGAGTTGTCAATGTACATGGAAGCTATTATATTGATAGGGGTGCATGTTGCAGGGTTGGTGTTTTTGTGGGATTGGCTGGGCTCGGTAGTGGCTCAAATGTATGAAAAGCCATGGTTTTTCTCCTCTCCTGCCCTACAGGCAAGATTACGTTTTTTTCTAGTGCAATAAAACCTTCTCAATCTCTGGTTCCTTCCCTTAAGCCCATGGTATGTTGTACATCATTGTGTTTCCCTATTGGATTTACGGCCTGACTTTACATTCTCCAACATGAATTATTTCACAATCTAATGTGATTTTCAAGGACTCACCTGCTGCAATGTTAAGCAGCAATTTCACCCCCCAGGCTCCCAGTGCTGTTGCCGCCGTCATCATGATTTCATTACGTGGCAAAGGAATAATAGAGCAAGTCTGAGCTTGTGCCTTCAATTCAGTTGACACACCGATGCTCGGCTGCATTGATCCGGAGCTCAATTCGATCGCAACGAGGAGCCTCTATGGCTGTCATATCAACGTTCGCCTCTGTGTGTGCAGTGTCAAAGATTACAAAGGGTATCCCCCCTGGCATGTGCCGACGCAGGCGGGTTAGTCGTGCGATGTCATCCGTCCCTCTGTGCAGGCATGCTTTAGGGTCATATCAAACCTACATGACAATGTTTACCCATTATGCTTACTTGCCATATCAGAATACAAAATTATTTGCAAAACATAAATGTAGTTTTACCGCAACTGGGTTGAAATGTTTCAAAACGAATTAAAATATGTGAGAGCTGCTGCAAGTTAATGTAGTGTTTTAGTGATGCTACTTCCTCAGTGTTGGAGACAAATTAAGGACCTTGTTTTCCTTTTAAACCTTTTATCAATACTTCATAAACAGTGAACAGCATTATGTTCAAATGTCCTACTGAAAATGAAAGCCAAAATATTTGTGCTATTCAACAAATATCACTAAACATTATAATTTCACTGGTATAGTTGAGAATTTAAACGAAAAAAAAAAACATTTTGAACCACATCATCAGATACAGATGTAGACTAGGGAGTAGCTCTGCAAGGAAATGTTCCTTTCTTCTGTCGCCCTTTACCATCTGTCTCTTTGGATGTTCGACGATAAAATATAATACATGAAAGGCCAATCAAGCATGATTTATATTTAAATAAAAAGATAACAGAAAACAAACAGTATGGAAGGTCACGTAGAGGTCACAGGGAAAATCTGGAAACTTCTTGCGAAAAGTACTGTGTCTAAGTGAACCAACAATAGCTATGTAAAAAGCGAAGATGAAACGGAAAGGGAACGCTGCCCGGGGGTACCATCAATGCCGTAACCACAACAGAGGAATCAAAGATGAAGGCAAATCCACCTGACAGCTTAAAACAAATTATAATAATAATCAGAGCCTAAAAGATTGTGACAGTGTGGTTTGTGGGAACTAAACAACACTGGGAGAGGTGAATATGTGAAAAGACAATGACTTTTGGAGAAAGGAAAGGTTTGGAAAGACCTAAAGTGAGAGCTCAGCAAGCAACACACTCTTGTGAACTTCTCAATACTGTGGTTATATTATCGTATAGCGAGCGCTCTGCTCTATTGGAACTATCCCTTTATCCAATCTAATAATGAATAATTTTCTCCACATGCACACACCCATCCGCCTGGCCACACCCACATCCGCTCCTCTACATAAGCGGGGTCGTGGCCACACCATCAGCCCCTTCCCTATTTTCACCACCGTAAAGTGTCTGTAACACACCACTTTAAGTTTAGTGCCGAAATAGTTGTTGGAAAGGAGCTACGTTGACATTGTATCTTTGTTTTTTCTCTCTCGCAAATTTACGAAAAAACTGTCTTCACCGTCGGAGGGTCTAGACCAGGGGTCAGCAACCTTTTTGACATGGAGTGCCTGTTTGAAATATAGTTGTAACTAGTGTGCCTCAACAATATTCCATGCATCGTAATTTTTTTCTCATAATCAGGTATTTTTAATGATAATTTTTACATTATTACATCATTATTGTTATTGTTATTATTAACAATATTATTATGATGGTTGTATCAACCCTAAATCTGAGTTGTGGGGGGGGGGGGGGGGGGATGCAATGCAGACAAACAGTGGCATACAGTGCGACCATTTCACTCACATTTGCCCATTCATTTTTGGACACATCACACACCATCGGTGTGTGTACTGTACGTGTGCTGTCATAGCTCCACCTACAGGCCTAATGGAGAACACCAGGAGAACACCAGGATGTGAATGGAGGGTGAATGTGAGGTATATCGTGTAAATACGTTTTGATTGATCGCAAGACTACACTGTAAAAAAAATAATAATAATAAGTTACCAGAACTTAAAAATATTGAGTTCAGTTACTGTGCATTACGGTTTTCAGTTTTCAATCTATAATAGGTTAACAGAAAAATAAGTACACAACCACATTATTTCAACCTAATAAAACTATGTTTATTGTCATTGTTTTAAGAACACAAGTTGACTTGGTAATACTCACATTTTGAGTAAAAAAAATGGCTTTTAACATGTGCAATGTTCAATGGAATAGACAAATAAATAATAAAATGTGTTGATTAATTAAACAATGGTGACCGTAATAATGTTTTTGTTATAAGGCTCTGCAAATGTTACTGAATGATGTAGCAATGTATTTCCAGCTAAATTGAAATAATAAACAAATAAAGGGTCTCAATTAAATATGTGGTAGTAAAAAGAACTTGTGGGAGGATTTCAACAAGATAAATGCGACAACAGTGCAAAATATTTCACTATAATATTTCAAAGCAAAAAAGAAGAAAAAAAAAGATTATAATATTATTATTATTATTTTTTTAATGCTGCCCCCTGTGCCTATGAAAATTCCCCTGCGTGCCTATGCAGGCACGCGTGCCTAGGGTTGCCTACCCCTGGTCTAGACGCTCACAACGTTACCCTCCACCAGCGCTTCACTATCGCAGCGTCCTCCGTGCGTCGTGGGGTGTCTCTGGCTCCGCGGCCGTGGCAGCCAGGTGCGCCTGAGCGGCGCCCGGTGGTGAGTTTGCCTCGCCGAGGGGCCGTTGAGCCTCCATCTCCTGTGAGATGGACGGGTTCCGGCCCTGTTTCCCCCGCCAGTGGACAGTCGGCCTGTGCACCTCTGGTGGCCGAGGATTTGCGTCGCAGACTCTTCGCCTCGGCTCGCTCTCGTCGTAAGGCGGCGAGCAGCAGAGGTGAACGGCCTGGTTTTAGTGTTGTGCTGGAGCCGAACGAGAGTTCTCTTGCCTCTTCTCCATTTCTGATGGAAACTGAGGATTACATGGAGGGGGCGGGAGCTCTCTTGTTCAAAACCCCAGTAGAGACGTATCACTCTCCCCCTCGGGGAGTGGCAGGGAGTGCTGCGTCTCCTTGGGGTCCCTTGTACTCCAGGGTTGGGTTAGAACCTCCGACCCCGAGACAAGATGCCCAGCTATCTGCCGCGTCGGACGTTGGCACCCGAGGCAGCCTCCCGTACGCGAGGGATGCGAGTGACGTGGAAGAAGGTATGCAAGGGGAGTTGCTTGCCTTGTTCCCCGAGCTCATGGCGGCCGCCGCAGCCGCTAATGGCGTGGCGTTGCCGCAGCCACTGCCGGCACCTGTTCCTGATGACATGATAGGTAATCTCTGGCAACGTCGTCCTGTGAGAGAGACGGGCATTGTCTGCCCATTCTTCCCAGCAATGAAGGCTTATGTGGCACAGGGACAGGTAATCTCCACATCATTGGCCTTACCCCCGCCTACGTGCCAGTCACGCAGGTGGTGGTGGGTTTGGTCAAGGGGCTTAAGGACGGGGTGCCTCGGCTTGATAGCCCGATGGCAGCCATACTTTGCCCCGAAATGGTGTGGGAGCCGTTAAGAAAGCCGGTTCCCCAGGGGAAATCGGCTAGGCAGTTGGCATCGTGGAGTGACCAGGTGTACATCGCCTCGACTCAGATCCTGGCTGCGACCTCCAACATCGCGCAGCTGGCGCACTATTCTATTCTATTCTATTCTATTCTATTCTATTCTATTCTATTCTATTCTATTTTCTATTGAACCCCTCTGTAGGTCCCGGTCCACCGGGCCCAGATCCGAACTCATTCTCGTCGACCTGTTGGCCTGGGTTAACCCCTTTGAAAACTGAAACACTTGAATGAATGAATGAATGAATGAAAACTTTATTTAACAGATTGCATAATGGGTACAATACAGTACGGCTCAATACACACAATTGTTAAGGGGATGCAGACCAGAGAAAGATGTTTGTCTTGTTTACATCAGGGTCCCCCATTTTCAATTCATATTGACATTTATGACATACTCAACATACATGACATTTATGGCATAGGGACATACAGGTATTTAGTACTGATACTGTAGTAATCTTCCTAGCTTAACCTATCTGCGTTGTGTTTACCTTACAAAGCCCTTGAAGTACTATCTACAAAATGCAGTAACCAGGTAATGGTTTCTGCACGCCAGCAACAGAGAAACGGCGGTTTGAAGAAACAGAGGTCGGAGCAGTTTTGAAAAATCCGTTGGTTTAATAAAAAAGGATTTCAATCAATACAAATCAAAGATTTGAAAGAACACTTGCAATAAAGCCTACAGGGTAGCCCTCACTATGCCGAGGTTCCTTAGGCTTTAGTCTAAATATTCTGTATCTAAAAAGCTTGTAGCTATAAGCAGCTCTCGTCTCAGTTTCTTGTCCTTCGATGGTGTTTGGAATGCCGTCTCTGTGTATCGCCGGTCGGACGGTCCGCCTTCAGTCAAGGGAGTATGTAGATTGGAGTGTTGCTCGTTCAAATGTCCGTGGGGTTGTGACGCTCTCTCTGCAGAGCGTGTCATATTCAAATCTAGATCTCCGCCCCCAATATTACGTCAGGAGGGCGGGTCCTTCTAAGCATTACCGAGCTCTCTGATTGGAGGACCAATAGCTCTGTCTGTCAATAGGCTAGTCACCCGGAAATGACGACAGAACGGAATTTCTTAGTAGGCGTTCCAGCAGTTTCAACCCAACGGAATGTTAAGTCTCTCGGTTTCAAATGGGGAACCCTTTGATCTATTCTATTTCCGTGGTGCCTTTTGTTCACAGGGGGGGATAGAATACACCACACCTGGTGTTCCTCCCTCCCCTCCACAACAGACTTCCTGTGGGCTGGTGTTTGTAGACCAAATGTCTAGCTCTTAATCAACATTATCTCTAAACCTTCCAGGAAGACTCTTTGATCTTAAGGCTTGTAAAAGGCAGCTAGGATAGGAATTTTCCCTGGGCGTTGTAACCATGGTTAAATGCTAAATCACTCAACTGCTGATCTCATCACCTCTCCAGGGGATAAAAATACAGACAGTTCTAGAGCAATAGGGAGGAGTTGCTTTGAATTAGTGATGTGTAATGTTTGCAAATTTACCTCTCCCATTTTGCCATTCTGAGATCCATGGTGTACAATACATTTTTACACAGGTTTGTTTGAGAAACTACCACAATACATTTGTGACATATACGGTATTCAAATATACAGTACTGTTACCCATAGATCCTGACAGAGTATAATTATACATATGATGGGGAGGGGACTGTACATTAGGAGGGGGTGGGTGGGTGGGAGAGAAATATACATACGGTGGTGAGGAGACTGTACATTTGGAGGGGGTGGGTGGGTGGGAGAGAAATATACATACGGCGGGGAGAGAATATATACATACGGTGGGGAGGAGACTGTACATTAAGGGGGTGGGTGGGTGGGAGAGAAATATACATACGGCGGGGAGAGAATATATACATGCGGTGGGAAGGAGACTGCCTATTAGGAGGGGGTGGGGGTGGGGGTGGGGGGTTTGGACATTTACGTGGCCAGTTTCAAATTGCAGCCTCCCATAGGTGCTCTTTAAGACCGGTTTTGAATGTGGGTAGAGATTCACATTCCTTTACAGCTTTGTGTAGGGCGTTCCACATTGATGTGGCATAATTGCTAAAGCCATCCTAGGTTGTCAAAGTGGGCAGGGGTGAGGTGGGTTCTAGGGGTAAGGTCAAGTAGTAGTCTGACCAGTTTGTTTTGTGATGTTTGTAATCTTGTTTATAGCGCCTTTGAGGTGCTTTGGTAACATGAGGTGCAAGCATATTCGTAGTACCCTTGAATGAGTGCTCCTGCCAGAGTCTTCAGGGTATTCTTGTTTACCAGAGAGGAGATCCGGTACAAGAATCTAGTTCGTTGGTTGACTTTTTTTATTACATTGGATGCCATTTTGTCACAGGAAAGTTTTGCCTCAGAGATGGAACCCAGGTAGGTAATTTCATTTTTCCTTGTGACAATATTGTCACCCACTGTAACTGAGAAACCGTCGGTCTTGCTGAGTTTGTTATTTGAACCGAAGAGAATGGACTCTGTTTTGCCCATGTGTAATGATAGTTTGTTATCAGCGAGCCATATGCAGATTTTGCCTAGTTCCGAGCTGAGGGTTTTTTCAACCTGCAACTTGTTCTTGTCAGAGACCAGCAGGGCTGAGTCGTCCGCAAACAGGAACAAGTTGCAGTCACAAGCTAACGACATGTCATTTGCATAAATTAGGAACAGTAGCGGTCCTAGTATGCTTCCTTGTGGAACACCACAGCTCACTGTGAGGGGGGGGGGATAGAGTACCGTTTGCGTCTATTCGAAGCCCAAACAATTTGTGCTTCCGCGTTCGAGTGTTGCGCTCTGATTGGCCACTGACCTACGCTATTACGCCCCCCCCCCCCTTATCTATGCCAGTTATCTACGCCACGAATAGACGCTACAGGGCAGCGTGGGGCTCTGAGAGTCACAGGGCAGGTAGTGGCAGGAAGCAGAGAGCCTTGCTACTACTAGCCGCGGAGCTAGTCTCTGTTTCACCTAACACTATTGCTCCGTGATCATAGCCATTCATCTCTAAAGCTAACCACTATTTGTAAAAGCCACAACCACGTTACCATATTTGTAATAATGTAAATCATTGTGTCGTTGTACATATTGTGTATAACGTTAGTAGCTAAGTTAGCTAACGTAGCTTATCTTAGTTTGGTAGCCAGCATTCTCATTGTCGTGTCCATAAGTTCCCTGGCAGAATACTTGTGAGGACAAAGGTATACAAAGAGGAGAGAACCATTTTAAATCGGCCATTCATGCCGGCTAGCAAACTACACGTCACGGCATGTTGATAAGCATGCACCGGTTGGGATTCGATGTTGATAAGCATGAACCGGCTGGGATTCGAATAGACGCAGCCCCACTCTGTGCATCAGTCACGAAACGGGCTACCACGATAGCTATGAGCTAACTAACGTTAACGTTACAAGCTCCAACACCTTATAACTACTACTATTGTCGTGTCCATAAGTTCCCTGGTAGAATACTTGTTAGGACAAAGGTATACAAAGAGGAGAGAACCATTTTAAATCGGGCATTGTTAGGAGTTTCGAGAATGCTGGCTACCAAGCTAAGCTACGTTAGTTAACTTAGCTACTGACGTTATATACACAATATGTACAACGACACAATGATTTACATTATTACGAATATGGTAACGTTGTTGTGGCTTTTACAAATAGTGGTTAGCGTTAGAGATGAATGGCTATGATCACGGAGGAGGCTAGTAGTAGCAAGGCTCTCTGCTTCCTGCCACTACCTGCCCTGTGACTCTCAGAGCCCCACACTGCCCTGTAGCATCTATTCGTGGCGTAGATAACTGGCGTAGATAAGGGGGGCGTAATAGCGTAGGTCAGTGGCCAATCAGAGCGCAAAACTCAAACGCGGAAGCACGAATTGTTTGGGCTTCGAATAGACGCGTACCGTTTACCTCCACCATCTGTTCTCTCCTCTCCAGGTAGGATTGCATCCAGCTCACTGATAAACTATCAAAACAAATTGCTTTTAGCTTGTCAATCAGAATGGAGTGATTGACAGTGTCGAAGGCCTTTTGTAGGTCCAGCATGACCATGCCGCAGTATTTGCCCGCGTCCACCTCTTGTTTGATGTGGTCGTTCAAATAGAGAAGGCATGTGTCAGTGGAGTGGGATGTTCTGAAGCCAGATTGGAATTTGTAGATTCGATTTTTTTCCGCCAGGTACTTTTCGACCTGTTCGTAGACTATTTTCTCCATGACTTTCGAGATGGAGGTAAGAATAGAAACATGGCGGTAGTTGCCTGTGTCTGATTTGCTGCCCTTTTTGTGCAGAGGGGTCACTCTCGCAATTTTTAAGTCCTTGGGGACGTGTCCCTGTTTTATGGAGAGGTTTATTATGTGTGTGATGCCTGGGGTGATGGTGGCTGCTGCGTATCTGAGGAATTTGGAGGGGATGTTGTCATGGCCAGTGGCCTTGTTAGGTCGGAGGGCGCTCAGTTTTTTTAGTACCTCATCGGTTGTTACCATTTCTAGTTTGAAGTCGTCTTTGCGGACCCTTAGGTTTTTGTAGTATTCTACTATGTGTTCTACCCCATAATGCCCTGAGTGGGAGGGTAGTTTGTTTACCAGTGTTGTGGCTATGTTTGTGAAGAAGATGTTTTAAGTTTTTTACTGCAGCCTAGTTGATTATTGAGTAATCTCCAAAGTTCACACGGTTTGTTTTTGTTTTCCTCAGTTTTGTCATTGATGAATTCTTTTTTGCTGTTTTGATCATGGTGTTTACATCATTTCTTAGTCTGTTTCTTTGAGTTTTTAGTTCAACCACGTGGGCTTGGAGTTCACTGTTTGAGCTTTTGGAAAGCTTTGTCTGACTTTTATGAAGTTCCGAGCATTTTTTGTTTCTGGTTTACTGCCTGTCTGTATAGCCGGTGTATACGCGCAGTTATGTTTCTGAGTTTTTTTTCTTGGTGGGTTAAAGGAACAACCACCTCCTGTTAAACTAAACATAGCGTTGGTTCCCCGGTGTGTTGGTAGCAGAGTCGACTCTCGGGTTGAGGCCGGGCTTGACCCCATCTGCCCGCGAGTGTGCCCCCGCACCTTTCATGACGTCTGCCAATCGTGTCAGCCTTCTCTTGAACCTCAACCTCACTGGAGGGGTCGGGTTTGTGGAGGTTGCGACATGGTGCACAGCATACCGAA
This sequence comes from Notolepis coatsorum, assembly GCF_963971535.1. NCBI lineage: Eukaryota > Metazoa > Chordata > Actinopteri > Aulopiformes > Paralepididae > Notolepis > Notolepis coatsorum. Next base: position 33,555,698 of record NC_140180.1, on the reverse strand, counting down.
CGCCCCTTCCGCCGGGGTGCTGTTTCACAGTAGACCCCTTAGGCGCCTGTCTAGTCCGCAGTGCTCCGGGCCTGTTGCCTGGATTGAGGGATCAACCTCTCTGGGGGTTGTCTCCCCGGTGCACCGACTGGCTCCACAGTGTTGTGGGGGTGTAGCCTCTTGTGGAGTGCTTCAGGGCGGCGTTCCGTAGGGGGGGAGGGCCTGCTCTTGGATTGGGCCCTGTCCGATACGCTGGTGATGTGGGGGGTGGTGTCACCAGTGACCGTCTGGTGGGGTCCCGATGCTACGGCATCGTTGGCCTTCACCGGGCCCCCTTTTTCGGGGGGCCCTGACCTGGCCCTCAGGCTGTTCCTGGGGCATGGTCTAACAACGTTCGAGACAGGGGAGGGTAGAATTGGATGATACGAAATTGGGATGGGAGAAAAAAAGAAAATGGGGAGAAAAAGTTGATAAAATAAAATATTGTGCACAATGTCTTTAAAAAAGAGGGACAAGTAAAGAAAGCAGTTCCTGAGTTTGCCTGGTTTGAATAAGTAAAACTCAAGGCTGTAGGTCAGGAAGAAGGCAAGGCCTGGCTACATTCATTAAACATATTGTGTCCTTGATGTGCCTTATTTGGACACTGGCTCCTTGCGCCAACGTCTTCGTGTCGAGCATAGCATTAAGGATTCTGGATAGAAGCACTGCCACTATGGGGTGAAAACCTTACATCACAGAAAGGGTCATTGTTACAGGTTGACAAGATGTTGCTCCCTATACCACACATTTATCTATCACCTGCTATTAAAACTGTATTTATTTTAACCATGTGCATGGAATTACCTAAGGGATTACTTGTGAATCTATAAACAATGAAGTTGTGGATTACTGATGGGTACGTGGACAAGTGTTTGCTAAAGAAGTATGGATTAACCCCCTGTGTTTTCCCCCAGAGCTGTAGCCCAGAACGTTGGTCAAATTGACTAATTGATACATGAATGGGCGCAGCTGTGGATGGTTAACCTCATCAGGGGAGGACCTGGGGATTGGTTGAGGAATGGACCCCAGGCGCCTTCCCTGCTTCTTTCCAAGTTTCTCATTGGCTGCGTGATGAGGTAATGGCTGCACACCTGGGCTTTATAACATCAGCCCAGTGTTAAGATGGCAGACTGCGTCCAGGGCAGAGGTCTCATGACAGCGTACTGCCTGTTCTTTATCTACAACGTCAGATCCTTTATCCACTATCTACCAACATCCTCCATCTCTGAACCATCCACACTGCAGCAGATCGACTCACTGGGGAGCACTACAAATCCTCTTCGCCCCAGTCGAGTTCTATCCTCTGCTTCCGCATGCATATGGTTGGATGTTAAACTGTGAACAACACGCCACTGATCGAGTTTCCCTTTGCTAGGTGGATTAACCCTGTGGGACTGACCAGACGTGGCTATCTTTTGCCGTACAGATGTTGTTTGGGGGGCTTTCTGCCCTGTGTCAATATCTGGGTCAACTGTGGCGGTGTTGGCCAGTATAATACACTACCAGGGCAGACTCCCTGTGTTCATGCCTTCCCTGTCCTCGTTTCCCATTTTCTGGGTAAGTAGGTAAGTGGCGGGTACTTTAGTGTTCCCCCGTACCACGCTGTCTGCTTGCATGGCCTCCACGGTGGTCTGCTAGGTTGAAGGGATACCTCCCGTAGCAGCACTACCCTGTACCCCATTTCCAATCAGTCACTAAGCAGAGCCTTACTTCTTGCATGCCATTGCTTAAACACAGGCATTTTGAGTGCATGTTTAGCATGTTGCCAACTAGATTAGTTACAGTGTGTAAATTAGTGTGGCTCACAAATTCAGCGTGAAATGTATAGTATAACGTTAAACGTGTACCATTATTGTGTGTTCCGCCATTTTGGCGCCGTTAACTGTGTGTACGTTCCGCCATTTTGTCTCACCAGATTACCCCTCGCTCAGTTAGCTGATAGGTCAGGGTACCTCCCCCCATTTCGTTATAGGCTGCTGTGTGGTGTGTCAGAGCACTTCCCCCATTTCATCATAGGCTGCTGTGTGGTGTGTCTGACCCATTATGATTTGACAATACCTGCACTATTTCCACAAGAAATTATCAAACCGCTTGCAGTTTTCTGGTTCTGATTTGCATGGCCAGTTTAGCTGCAACATTGTAGCGACAAGTGACAAAATATTTTTGCCAGTGACTTTTCAAGGAGGATGGAAATTAATAAACTACAACGGAATAAATCACATCAAAGCAGGAACTGCTTTGACGTTGGTGGCAGGAATCAAACTGAGCGCTTGATGTAATTTGTCATGGATGTCAATTTGGTGAATGTGAGAGTGACGGAGAGAAAGATGGGGATACTGTGTCGCTGTGTGTTTTTTGTCTGTGTTGATGTATGGGAAAGGTACTGTAAGGAGACAGAGGGGTTACATGCAGGCATGTGAGTGTAGCCTACATAATATATACAGGAATATATACAGCCTAAATAAAAATTATGACATTCTTTTTCACTGACTCGTAATTTTCCCGCAATTAAAATCAAGCAATTTGGTTCAGAATAATAACAAAATAAATCTTGAGAAAACCTGGTGTGTCTGACATGAGGTTTTCACCTCAACAGCAGTGATACGAGTGAGTTGTAACAAGTGCGTAGTGATGCCTACAGAACATGCTACAGATTGAATCCATACTGAATGGTAAAAATGGTAAATGGTGCATTTATATAGCACTTTTATCCAAAGCGCTTTACAATTTTTGTTTCTCACTTTCACCCATTCACTCACACATTCACATACCCATGGCGGAGGCAACCTGCTCATCTGGAGCAATTAGGGGTTAAGTGTCTTGCTCAAGGATAGAATAGAATAGAATAGAATAGAATAGAATAGAATAGAATAGAATAGAATAGAATAGAATAGAATAGAAATACTTTTATTATCCAGTGGGAAATTTTACACTGATACTTCAACACGCTGCCCGGGAGGAGTGGGAATCGAACCTTCCGACTACCAGACGACTGCTCTACCTCCCGATAGTAATGGTTACCTTGCCCCCATACTAATGGTTACCTTGTCGTGGACAAGGCATATTTGTGTACTGTGCACTTCGCTCCAAGAAGGTTTCACTCGACCTTCATTGAAAACGATGATCCATTTTAATTTCAGAAGAAGAAATTGAAATAAGACAATAAAAGGTGAAAGTCTACTAGAAGTAACGCATAGTAATGAGCTCATTCAGAACACAGATCACCCCACTCTGCCAAATCAAGTTTCATCCAGAGATTTCTTGTAAACGGCTCGCTGTTGTTTATATTCACATTTCCACCCAAATAAACAGTATTCTATTGCTGTGCTATAGTCTACAAATGGAATTTATTTCCCACGTCTTATAAGCTTTGCAAAGTCCATTTCCACCGTTTTCTTTGCTCACACATTGTTTATGTCCTATCCAGTTTCACTTTCTGTTTTGGCAAAGGAGTCCTGACGTCCTTTGACTGACAGGCAGTTAGCTTGTTCTATTTTCGAGGGAGATTGTGTTGATCAATCAATTTGGAGCACAAGGACTCTTCCGGTGTTCGTACTCGTGGCATGCTTGTGCGCCTGCTGGAAGAACATGTGATACACAATTGTCTGGGACCCCTGTTTTCCTACTGCACGCTATAGTGCAGATTTTATCAACACGTGGTCAGAAAATCCAGTCGATACCTTTAAGTACCTTTAATACCTTTATTAGTTACCACTCCTGCAGCATCTGACTGCCTGGTCAGAATAATAGACAGAGGTAGAAATGGCTCTAAATTCCCCAGAGGGATGGTTTATTTTAGACAGGCGGTGCTGCAGCGGACTGTTCTGCAGGAGATTTGTAAATCACGTTCCTCCGGGTCCAAAATGTCATTGAGTCCTGCGGGATCCGTTATGTTGAAGTCACTTTCAGTCGCTGGGTCACGAAGGGGCCTACTCAACATGACACCATCTTTGCACACGGCCAAGCTCAAATACATAAGGTTGGTGCATGCACCCCACATACACCGACATTTTGTACATGTTGCCTTCTCATTTTGTTTCCTGTAAAAACATGCCCTAGTTATTCGGTACAAAGACGGATGCATGCGTATCCACACACACATTCCCCCCCCCCCCCCCCCCCACACACACACACACACACACTCCTACACACTGTCTGTGTTGTACAAGCACAATTAGCCAAGGGAGGCGATTTAAAACCACTGGCCTAAAGACCTCCCACTCTGCCACACAACCAGCGCAGATGATGTGAGGCTTTGAGGCCCTGATGTGAGAAACACATCCCCTCAAAATGCAACACTTAATTGGATACTTTCTTCTCCGGAGCCCTGTGGAGAAAAATAATTTAATAAAAACACAGCATGCAAATAACAAGGCCAATGTGAAATTCCAAAAGAGTAACAGTAAATAGCTTTGATAAGGCAACCGATAGCAGATATGCTCCACTGTACTGTACAGTGTTGTCGTCAGAGAAGAGAGGATTCTTAATCGCCTGCATTCTGCTGAACTGCTTAACCTCCCCTGTGCCGGCACGGCGGCACCTTGGCACAATTTGTCCGGCTTGGAAATGTATCATGTCCGACACGTACCTCGTGCCAAACGGACAGCCAGGTGCTGGTGAGGGAATCACACAATCGCTCAGGGCTTCATAGCAGAGGATTGATGGTGGTGTTGTGGATATACTGAAGCGTTCTCTACATTTGCATAATTTATGGCTAATTCATTTTTTGAAAGAGTGCCATTCAGTTCTCTAAAATACCGTTGATTCATTGCAAAGCTGTATCTGCAGTTTGGGGGCGATGGAATAATGAAAGAAAAATATTTATAATGTATACAAGTTCTGATTTTGCCGTCTACGACACGGATCGAATGACCCGTGTTTAGTGAAATGCCCTAAAATGTTAATGTAAATATAATATTCAGTAAGTTCATGTGTATGTGTGAGATGGAGAAATGAGCGCTTTAATACTAAAAAGCATGACGTCGTCCAGACCTACGGTACACCTATGTGTAGGTGCTGCCAGTCGGTGTCACTGTGTTGAGAGGCAGCTAACCCTTACTCTTTAGCCAGTTGGGGTTTGCTAAAGTAGTCGATGAACCTGTGGTTCTCAGATCTCATGTAAGGAGCAGCACAGCTGCTGGTGAGTGATTTGGGAGATGCAGAGAAAGGGATTCATCACAACTACCCTATTACACAAAGTCCCTACTAAAACATCCATGAGTGACCACACTAATGCCAGTTGTAGACCACACCACAAAGGCAGTCTGCAGCACCGTAGAAAAAAAGTGCGGTAATGTTTTATACATGCTTGGACAGGTGTGAGGTTTTTGACTGTGGACAAATCTGGCCTTGCATCTTAGCCAACTGTGTGACTGAGGAAGGTTGAGTGAAGACGAGCTGTAAGTAAAGTATGCACGCATGAACTGTCAGGATCTGGCAGGTTTTTTGCCAACATAAGAATATCCATATCTATAAATTCTACCATATCTATCTATAATTCAATCTATTGTAAATTACTTAAACAGCGTCTACAATGTACTTATCTTCTGTGTCAAATCTATACGTTCTTGTTAGGAGACGAGAGTCTACGTGTTCTAATAATGTTGAGCTCATTTGTAATCCAACCCTAACTATCGAGCAATACCTATTTCTTTATTTGGTCTCATGTCAGTCTAGTATTCTGCAGCTATTTCTGAAGAAGCATTCTCATTGGCCTAGTGATGACATAAAAGAAGCTTGATTCCTTCTGCTCTGGGCAGAACCTAGAATGTCTGCCCGTTGCAATGTCCAATTTCTCCTTGCAATGTATTGTATACCTGTCTGTAACTTATGTTGATTCACTTTTGAATAAAACCGTTGAAAGATGTTTTTACCTTTCATTATTGGATATTATTGATAACCATGACAATTTGGATATTGAACATAGTCAGATATACAAGTCAATTTGGGTGGAGGCCCGACGTGATGGATTATTTGAGTAAATCTCACAGAACCAACCAACCAATGGCTGAACAGAGTGCAGTGATTATCGTTAGGTTATGACTATAACCAAGTTCTGTTAGTTAGGGGCGATGCTTGGCTTCGCCTTCTGCCTTCTGCACTATCTCGCGTACGTGCACGCGTACTGAATAAACCACAAATGTACCTCTAATACCAGTATTAGTCTGACCACACCCCTCATCAGCTTACCTTCATAAGCAGGTGTGTGGTCACCTGCTCTCCTCCTTCCCAAGCTTTCACCACAAGGTGAGGTCAAGGGCTGCAGCGGCCGTCCGAAGCCAAGCATCGCCCCTAACTAACAGAACTTGGTTATAGTCATAACCTAACGTTCTGTATCGTTAGTGGCTTAGCTTGGCTTCGCCTTCTGCACAAGGGAGGCCAAGCGGAGCCACTTGGCTGACAAATACACCCCGCTGACAGCCCCCCAAAACCATCAGAACAGGGAGGGCCGAGCCCCCCCGACCCCCCCTAATGGAGGGTATCCCCCCTATTAGAGGCTTCACGGGAAGGCGACGGACCCGACCGTGCGAAGAGCTCTCAAGCAACTTAACGCACAGGGTGAGCAGACCGTGGCTTGACCCACGACTACACACACGCACAACCCGCATGCCACCCGGGAACGAACGGAGGAACAACCTCGTTACTGCCCCCAGAATCACGGGGTCAAGGGCAAACCCAACCCCGTGGCAAGGCCGTAGCAGCGGAGCACGAAGGAAGACCCAGACCCACCAAAAGGACTGGACTCCCTGGAATGGGGGCCCGGAGAAGTCCATGATGCCAGCATCAAGACCCCACCAGGTGGGCACGTAGTGCCCCGCCCCCCACATCGCCAGCGTATTCGGACAAAGGCCCCTCAGTTACTGCACCTGGTATTCCCAGGCGGAACCAACCAGGCCAGTAAGCCGAGCGGGCCCCGTCCCCCCAATAGTACACCGCCTGGCACACTGACCCTGCAGAATAGGCAGTCAGCATGGCCGTAAGCACACAAAAAAGGTTAACCAACGGAAGCAGGCAGCGCACCGGGGAAAAACCAGGCAACAGGCTGTTAACCCTAGCCTGGAGACTGCGGACGAGACAGGCGCCAGAGGGGACAGCTGAACACAGCCGCCCCGGCGGAAGGAGCGTAAGCTGGCGGTGTTGCATGACCAAGCCTCCATTTAACAACCCCCACCCAGAGGGGTCGAGGCAGAGAAGGCTGACACGATTGGCAGACGTCATGAACGTGCAGGGGCACCCTCAACCGGTGAACCCGGGAGTTGACACTGCTCCAACACACCAGGGAATCAACCACCTCGGTGTTACCCAATGCGGTGGTTGTTCCTATAACCCCTCAAGAAAAAACTCCAAAACACACCTGCGGGTATACACCGGCTATACCGCAGTACAAGTGTTTCAGTTTCCAAAAAGGGTTAACCCAGGCCTACGGGTCGCAAACATCACTTCGGACCGGGCCTGGCGGTACGGGAAGCACAGGGTCACCAGAGGAGGTCAAAAAACCACCCCCACAGGCCCCTCTTCGCCATGCGTGAGAGAGGAGCGAAAAACAATGGAGAACCAGCCCCTAAGCACACCGTACCTGGTATTCCCCGGCGGTCTCCCAACCAAGTACTAACCAGGACCAACCTGTGTAGCGGCCGAGATCCGACGAGATCGAGCGCGTACAGAATGGCATGGCTGTAAGCCATGACGACAGTGCTGAGTAAAAACATACCCAACCAGGGTCTCCATAGCGCTTAACCCTGTGACACCCAGACCGACCTGGCATTTTTCCCCCTGAAAAAAGCCCAAGTCCCTCAGGGTACCAGAACAGCAGATCTGCATCCCCGGCGGACAACGGGTTCAACTGATCTGGACCAGCGTGACCAGAACCAGTCCCGTGCCCTAACCACGCCGACATGCCCCAGGAAAAGGGCAGATATGCGTGTTGATCTTAACATGAAAAGAAGGCGCCACCCAGACGTCGGGACGAACCGCGCCTGGTGGCCCACCCCAAGGGCGTGAGACCCCACTACATATGTTCAGATCCATCCCGTCATCATCCCCCAGACATGAACGAGGATCCGTCGACAACCCACCCAGGTCATGGGATGTGGTCGCCGGAAGAGGAAAAACCCCCATCTCAGTTGCTTTATAAAAACGCTGTTTCAACCACAAGCAACTAAGGCGTGCCAGTCAATCGCCTGTTTACAGCGAGCTAGCACTATACGTGCGTCGGGACACACCCCCATCAATGAACAGGCTATTTAGACCTGCCATTGAATCCCCAAGGCGCCCAGGGGAACGACAAGAGGGGTGTGACACTCCCTAACTCCAACACTTCTGGAATAGAAAGAAGGAAGCATCAACAGTATGTATCCCAGTCTACACAGCCGGGGTAAAAAATGTACACATTTTTACATCCCACCACCCTCCCATAGGAAAGAGACGGGGATCCCCAGAGAGACTTCCCACGCGAGCTGTACAGATTGAAAAGAATATATTGCACCTTGAGCCATGTAAAAAACTGGTTTTAGGGCCTCCGGGGAAGAGGCACCGAACCCATACACACTCAATAAACGAATTGAATCGAATATACACACAATAGAAAAGGACCCTTCTAGAGGGTCCACTCACTTTGACAATCTGAGGAGGAAGGCTCTGTACTCTGATGGAGGCTTCCTCACATGGATCACATGGAAGAAGGAGTCCGAACTCACAGAAGGCCTGAGTAGGCGCTTGGTGAGGAGGAGCCCTGACCACCCCCCCTGAAAACAGATCCATCACATGGACCTGAACAGCACACGGAAGTCCTACCAACAGAGACGCGCACGGTGACGTACTCTATGGCGGGGGAATTCCTGCGGTGCACACGCCCAATATACCAGGCCGTGGGACCAGGAACTCCCTCCCCCCCCCCCCCCCCCCCCCCCCGTAACGTGCCGAACCGCCACGTGACGGGAACCTTGAAGGACAGGGGGTGTACCCCTGACCGACAGAACAATGGGGAGAGGAAAGGTTACCAGTTCACCCCTTTACGACCCCACACCCATGATACGACGTAACGACAAAAAGAGAATATGACACAGTCATAGTCAGCTCTATGAAGCGTTTCACAGCTCCACACAGCGCACGAGCTAACCTGCTATCTGATTTTTACTAAGGAAAAACACAGAATAGAGAGGGCTCTAAGAACCCCGGTCCAACATACACATGTGCTTCTGTGGCCAGTACAACCCAGTTGTAGGTCACATGACACACACAACCCATCATCATCACAATGAGAGAATACATCATTCTTGATTAGTATCGACCACAGGCCTTGCTAAGCACACGACAGCAACCAAACCAATTTCCCTTTAGGAAATAAGTTTCTCCAGCAGATTTAGCACAACCTCAGCAATCAAGCTGAGAGTTACATCGTATCCCTACCACACAAAAGACACAATTAATGCACAACATGTCTGATAGGAGGTGATAAAGTCCCCAGGGAACCGGGGGGGAAACACAATCCTCCTATTTCACCCTCAATACGGCCAGTTAAAACAGGAAAACCTGTTAATGTGTGAACTCACTGTTCATTGTCATTACAGTCTGAGAAAGAACATTCTTTTACTCACTCGTCACCAAGCATAGCTTCATAGGTTAGTTGCCTTAGTAGTGAGTACACGGTACACATAAACACCATGATGTTTCTCACACAACAACCAGATCAATACATCACGACCTGCACGGAGAAGCTACTGCCAGTGACAAAAACAGCTCACACACAACCCGCAACGTATCTCAAATGCATTGCAACAACACACGTTTTGGGAAAAAACACCGTCATTCACAATACATTTAGCAAGGTAAAACCAGAAGACGTGTTATGAGGGTCTGGCCAACCCCGTACCTGCCCGGAACGCAGATCAGCGAAGTGCAGTCACAAGCGTCCCGTGTTGTTCGATCCGGGCAGCGTCGCCGCTCCACCAGTCGCTACAGTCCTCTTTGTTGACGCAATCCCCGTCTAGGCTCGGGCAGGGTTGACGAACATCCCCTGTCAAGGATGACGTCGTGGTCAAAAGTGTAAAACATGTTAAAAATCAAAGCACGTTCAACAGAATAGCATCAAGCTAACGGCTGCTCCAGCCGTTCGGGTGCTATCGCTTCCGCTCGCGAGACGCCGATCTACGACGCACGCGATCAGGAGCGAGCTCCCGGCGGCGCGCGAGAAGCCAAGCCACCCCGCGCCAGGCCACCGACCGGCTAACCGTAAGCTATGAACATGTAAACAATGACATAACACTCACCCAGACAGGCCGCCGTTCTGAACCCTCCTCACTTTTTAAGAGAAAAGGAAAAACAAGACGTCAACACCGCTTCACAACGGTGATAATAACACGTCCGGCGGAATCAGCACAGTACCAACTGGCCTGTATAGCTGACTTTGAACATGAATCTGCCGCTATCGCACATTACATGCACATATCCCCTCGTGAAGGAATACTCTCATTTGGATATGAAAGATGGGGTCTTAACACGGTGACAGAGAGAATCCACTCGTCCAGAACACACAGGGATCACCAGTGTCAATGGTCGCGGCCCACTAGTTAAAACTATAATGGTCGCCAGACCAAGGCCTTCTGTCGCCTAGACGGCTAAACAAAGGACCCTAGCCTGGGGCCGGTTTCCATAAACTTCGTCTAGTAGCCCCCATAGCACTAACAGACAAGTGGAGCCCGCCAGCAAACACTACTCACCCAACCTGGAACGCACCGCTCCTCACAACAGCGGCATGTCCGACAGTTCAGCTGTGGCTTGACAGGTTTCACCCCAACAAACACAGCAAGGAACTGCAGTTGAGAAGCATGCAGCGGCGTGCTCCCAATACGAAAACCGGTGGAGGGTTTGTAGAATGATCATCATCTTCTAGACACTCCAGTACGAAGACAATATCGCCGTATTTTCTCGAAAATAGTGAGAGAGAAAATAAAGATATGATGTCAACGTATCCTTGTTTCCCAAGCTGTTCCTAATCCAATTTCTTCCATCATGGTGTCAAGTGTGGGGATCTACCGAGGCACCTCTTCCTTGTGGTGAAAGCGAGAAGGAGGAGAGCAGGTGACCACACACCTGCTTATGAAGGTAAGCTGATGAGGGGTGTGGTCAGACTAATACTGGTATTAGAGGTACATTTGTGGTTTATTCAGTACGCGTGCACGTACGCGAGATAGTGCAGAAGGCAGAAGGCGAAGCCAAGCTAAGCCACTAACGATACAGAACTAATAAATTAGACATCGTTTTGAGCATGCTGTCCAACGACATGCAGAGAAACCTCTGGCTGCTAGAGGCTAGTGGATGCTAAAATTACATACCTTGTAATTTCATCTGGCTGTTATTTTAATAAATGTGTTTATTATTTAATTACATTCAAAATATACATTTTATTAGATTTTTTTATGTATGTATTTGTATGTAATGTATGTATGTATTTTTTATTAAAAAAAAAAATACCCTTCGAGAGGCCCTTTTGTCCTCTCGCCAGGCCATCATTGTAAATAATTGACTTAATTGACCTGCCTGGTTAAATAAAGGTTAAATAAATCAAATAAAAGGGTGGGGAGATTTTTGTGGACCAACCGACAGAGCGACCACTCTGCTGGTGGGTTGGTTGGCACTGGGACAACTCCTTGTTAAATGACTGACTATGTTGGATCCTTTGAGGTAGCCTCGCAAACGTGGTTCAATAGTCTGGTAACGGCTCGGGTAACATTGCCCTGCACAATACAACACACCTTTCACCCAATATTTCACAGCCTTTAAAATAGAAGTGATGGATGACTGACGAGGACGCAGAGTTTTAGAAAAATACCTTCAGTCAACGTGGAATGGACAGAGCTGAGCAAAACTCTTGCTAAGTAAGGGCAAAGCTTAGAATGCAATGGAAGGAACAGCTTGCATCCACATGGTTCTGTTCTTGTTAACTGTGAATTTACATAGTCAAATGCATAATATTTGCATAGCTTTTGGTACGTCTAGTGTTTACTGAATTCAGAGGGTTTGACTTACATTATTCATAATGTTGTACTTGCACACATAGACCAAGGGAGGTAGGAGCTGTATCAACTTTTGGGACTATTACTATTGGAAGATACTACCCCAGCCCCAACACACACAAACACATACTCAAAGATGTCTTATATTTGATTAGCACTATGCTTCAAAGCTAGCACTAGGGACCGTAATCCTGAAGAGACGTTGGGTACTGAACAGCAGCCTACCTACCAGCCAACCAATCATATACAATATAACTTCTAAAAAAATCAACTCAACTGTAGGGCTGACCCCTATTAGTCGAATAGTCGACTAATCGATCGAAAGGAGCCGTAGTTGACTGCCAACCTCTTAGTAAAAGAAATTAATAATAATATATATATTTTTTTTTACAATTACATTTTTTTGTATCATTATTTCCAAAAGAAAAGAGGCCTAGAAGCGTGGCTAACGCTAATGGCACACATACCAGAGGCTAACTGCCTAAGAAAACAGGCACAGAGACACTGAAAGAGGATTTCACCCATCTAATGAACACACTAGACTCTATATCAAGATGTATGCATCAGTGGACCAATTGCTTTTGCAGAGGACAAGAAGCCTTCTGTCGACTCCTTCAGGCATTAAGCACCCCCACAGTCCAAATGGAATGATACATTTTTTTTGTCTAAATAATAAAATAAAAAATGATAATGTCTTAAAAAAAAGAAAAAATTCATAGTTGACTAATAGTCGACTATCGGCAAATTTCGGCCAATCATAGTCGACTATCCAAATCCTTAGTCGGGGACAGCCCTACTCAACTGTATAGAGCCACATATTGTCCACCAACTCTGATTTTTTTTTTTTTTCATAAAAAATATGTCTACAATTCTTCCATTCTGCAACCGAGATGAGACCAATTTCAGACCAGCATGTCCTCAATGGGTTCATCTGGACTGTTCAAAATGCTGTCCACTCCGGGGATTGATTTGTGTCAGTGGACCTGAAATATGAATACTTTCATATTGCAGTTCTTGTGTTCTTTCTTTTAACCTGTTAAGCTTGCAAATCCAGAGCCTGCAGAAAAATGAAAGACCCTCACCACCCCAACAACAGCCTGTTCAAGCTGCTGCGGTCAGGCAAACGCCTGCAAACACCAGCAACTAGGACAGAGAGACTTCGGCTCAGCTTCTTCCCCCAGGCCATCAGAGCCTTGAACACTGAACTCTCCACACACAAGCACACATGAGCACACACACAAAACACACACTGTACACAAGGCCAGATTAAGACTTCAGAGGCCCCTGGGCCAGATTCTTGTGGAGGCCCCCCCACACACACATACACATGCATGCACGCACAGTGGCGTTTTTATATGTCACTTTAAAAAATATATAGAATATTTAGAAGTGGTGGGCTCTGAGGGCCAAGCTAAAAGGACTTTGATCACCCCTGTCCACTTTGACAACCTAGGATGGCTTAGAGTAGACGACAGAGTACAGCAACTTGCAATGGGCCTGGTCTACAAGATACACTACATGACCAAGGTACCCATGTACATGTCAAAATACTTCCCAAAGGTCAGTGAATACCACGATCACAACACCAGAGGGAGCTCCACAAATCATGTTAAACCCAGATTCGGCTCAAACAAGGGACTAAACACGTTTCGCAATTATGCCACATCAATGTGGAACGCCCTACCCAAAGCTGTAAAGGAATGTGAATCACTACCCACTTTCAAAAACACTCTCAAAGAACACCTACGGGAGACTGCAATTCGAAACTGGCACCTGTAAATGTCCTAACACAACCCCCTCCAATGTACAGTAAATTACCAAGTATGGTTTTGTCAATATTCCAATGTACAGTTTTGCTTGTACAGTTATACAGTGTCCCCCACCCTCCCACCCACCGAACCACCTCCAATGTACAGTCCCCCCCACCCCCCCAACCCCACCCCACCTACCCAACCTCCTCCAATGTACAGTTTCTACGTCAAATGTATATACTCTCTTTTCTGGACTCTTTTCGTATCACAAACAGTACTGTATTTGCAAATCTGGTATGTCATAAATGTATAGATGTAGCAGTACTGTCTATCTGTATGTCATGTATGTCATATATGTTATGATTAATTGAAAATGGGGGACCCTGATGTAAACAAGACAAAGTCTTTCTCTGGTCTGCATCCCCTTAACAATTATTGAGCTGTACTGTACTGTACTGTACCCATTCTACAATCTGTTAATAAAGTTTTCAATCAATCAATCAAGAAGAGAAAAGAAAAGAAACACATCATGTTTAGATGGGGGGATGGCGCCATCCCCAGGAAGAAAAAAAACATGCACACACTTTTGGAGACAAGAATATAATATTAGAATAGTAAGCTTACTTTGACGTGAATGTCAATTTAAATTATAATTAAGGAAGGGAGGGGGTTGAAATGTGTTTTTGTCCTGTGTTACTGTCTGTGAATGAATGAATTAATGAAAATTGTATTTAACAGATGGGTACAAATAATACAGTACGGCTCAATACACACAATTGTTAAGGGGATGCAGACCAGAGAAAGACGTTTGTCTTGTTTACATCAGGGTCCCCCATTTTCAATTCATAGTGACACGTATGACATGCACAACATATATGACATCATGACATTTATGGCATAGGGACATACATGACATACAGGTATATAGTACTGTTACATTTGTGACATATATGATATGCAAATATACAGTACTGTTACCCATAGATCCTGACAGAGAGTATATACATATGATGGGGAGGGGACTGTACATTATGAGGGGGTGGGTGGGTGGGAGAGAAATATACATACGGTGGGTAGAGAATATATATATTATATACGGTGGGGAGGGGACTGTCTATTAGGTGGGGTGGGGCTGTATGTATGTATGTATGTATGTATGTATGTATGTATGTATGTATGTATGTATGTATGTATGTATGTATGTATGTATGTATGTATGTATGTATGTATGTATGTATGTATGTATGTATGTATGTATGTATGTATGTATGTATGTATGTATGTATGTATGTATGTATGTATGTATGTATGTATGTATGTATGTATGTATAAAATAAAAAAAATACAATAGAAATATTGACTGACGTTTCTTAGGCGACTCTTTCGAAGTTGGTTAAGGTTAGAGTATGGAATCAGGGCTGGTGTTCTATCGCCCTGCTCTAAGACAAACCTTAACCAACTTCGAAAGAGTGCCTAAGCTTAACCGGTGAAAGAAAGAGGCGTCACACGATTGGCGCTACCAGAAACATCAGTGGCCAATCAGAGCGCAGAACGCGAACGCGGAACTGGAAATCCGTTGGTAAAAGTATTCAGGCGTCGGGGCTGGGATGTGGAGATGCAGGTTTTGACTTTTTATTGCTGTTTTTACCTCAAACGGAAAACCTCAAACTCTTATGAAGAGGAGAAAAAATACTCAAGATTAGCCACTTGCAGACGGCAGGGTGTGACGTACTGTATATTTTAGTTGATGAAATATTTTTGTTGATTAAATATTTTAGTTGATGAAATATGTTTTCATTTCAGTGTCACAGTATGACAAATGTGGGGCCTCTAGTGACGAGGGGCCTCCAAAAGGCCTCTAGTGACGAGGGGCCTCCAAAAGGCCTCAAGTGACGAGGGGCCTCCAAAAAAATAAAAAATAAAAGTAAAAAAATAATAATACTAATTTGGGGCTTCTTGTGACGAGGGGCCTCCAAAAGGCCTCTAGTGACGAGGGGCCTTCAAAAAAATTTAAAATTAAAGTTAAAAAAGAAATATAAAAAAATGTGGGGCCTCTAGTGACGAGGGGCCTCCAAAAAAAGAAAAATTTAATTTAAAATCTTTTTTTTTTCTTTTTTTTTTGGATGCCCCTCATCACTAGAGGCCCACGGGCCGCGGCCCGGACGGCCCGGTCGTTAATCCGGCCCTGACTGTACACGCTCACACACTAGCAGCCACTTTAACATGAACACACACACTCATGATGCACACGCTCACACATATGGTCACTTTACAAAATTAAAGGTCACTTTAAAAAATTGTATAGTATAGTATAACTTGAGATTGTATAATATAGCATTGTATAGCAGTGTACATAAAGACCCAGTGCCTCATCTGTAGCTAACAGTGTATTGCACTATCACAGGACCTAGCATGTCTTACCATGCTCTTGTAAAAACTCATGTACATATACCGATATGCCCTACTTTGATTACTTGTATTATTGCACAAATGTCGTTCGCATCCTATTGGATTCTTACTATTGTATTATGCACAATCGTTGCGGGCAAGACCCCCCGCATTTCACTGTATACTTGTATGCCGTGACAAATAAAACTCTTGGCTTGACTTGACTTGAAGCTGTAGCCCTATTTTCTGAAATGTTGCCTAAAGGTACATGCCTAAGTAAATGGAAGATTGCTCCACTTCTACAGGGACAATTTGCATGTTCTTGGTATCTAGGAACATCTAGGGACCTGGGGGTATGTATTCCCAGTGTCAGAAATATTGTTTCTGTTATACTAGGCTTGAGTAAATTGTAATAAAAAAAGGAGAATATAATTTATGATTTTATTTTGCATCTGTGCCGGTGAATAACACCATGTTATAATTGTGGGGCTAGAGATTCCGCTCACTGAGCTCATTCAGCACCTTCTTGAGATCAAGTGTACAACAAATCTAAGCAAATGAATAAAAGGAAGATGATTAAACAGAAGGATTTGTAGATACAGTAATAAATTATAATCAATTTTATTTATAAATAAAATAAAATATTTTACCTTGAACTTGACATTGACCTTATTATGGCCAAATCATACATCTATGGATAGGAAAATGGCTCCTTATAAAACATCGGTAAAAATGAAAATATACACTTTGACTGCTGTTTTGATATGGTTAAGGTATTTACTCTTGGCTACATTTGAAAAAAAAACACAACATTAACCTCTTAACATATGTGGGCCCTCTTGAGGACGATTTGCGACGCACCACTTTGCCGACCTCTAGTGGCTCGGGTGTGCATTTCTTTTAATAAAATATATAGATATATAGAATATATAGAGTTAAAGCCCTATTTGTTGCCTGTCGATTGCCCTTTCAGGTGCCAAAATCCGTTCAGCGGTTCTCGAGTTACATGCCGATATGTGAGGTGTGCGCCAAAGTACACATTACCACCCCTGACTCCCGGGGCTCTAGCTCCGTCAATCATTTGGTGATCTCGAAAAAATTTTGACAGGGTTGTAGCCAATGAGTGTGGCTATCAAATGATACCCCACGTGGGGATTGATTTATGATAAAAACAACAGGGTCCCCCAATTGGCTTAACAGGTTAAGGTCCAGGCAATTCACAGGAATTCAGTTTGACTACCGCCCGGCCCCCAAAACATTCTCCCAGCAAGTGGAAACAGCAGAGCCTCTTCATCATCTCAGTATCAGAATTTTATGAATCTCCTGGGCAATTACAGATACTACAATCATGGCTATTGAGCACCTGCCACTGAGGACATATCCTTGAAGACAGCACTCCTCCTACTGGTCACCTCTGCCAAGAGAGTAACTGACTTATACACCCTATCGATATACGCTGATTGTACTGTAATCAGGGATGACAAGGTGCTGAAGCCCAACCCACATCAATAGTTATTACAGGTTGAGGGTTACCCTGGATGCCTTCTTGAGGAGGACAGAAGGATGCACGTGTGTCCTGTCATGCTACATGAGACACTCAGAGGATACACAACAGCTGTTGTGGGGGAGCCAGCCAAATCATGGTTCTTTCTAAGTAGAGGCTATAGCTCATTGTATTTCAAACATGCTTAATTCTAGTGTGGATCTGACTCCACAGCGTTCAGTCAAACCACTTTCTACTCGACCTTTCTCTGTGTCAGCTGTATTGGATGCGGTGGTCAGTGTGGCGGACATTGTCCTATGAGTTAGCACAGAGCTTCATAGCTGAAGCCGCCAAACCTCATTTGTGTTTGCTAAGCATAATGAACCAGAGTTGGTGGGAAAAACCACTCACTGTCTGATTGGCTGAGTGGTAGCTAGACTGATGTTCAGCAGCCAATGGCTGTTCGGGATTACCCATGGTGCTAGTCACTAACTTATATAACTAGAGATACATTAATATCTTTTGATTTTCCGTAATAATTTTACAACTGACCTCTCTGTAGATAAAAACAATACATCAAACCTTTCATTGGCAATATGTTTTTGTACTGGCAGCATTTTCTATCAACTCAGCGGAAGTTTGAAAATGTAATTTCATGGATGATGATGAAGGAAATTGAACACTGGTTTCTGCACAATTTTAAAGATGTCAGTTACCAAATAAATGTGTTTTGATGTGAACTAATCTACTTACATAATTGCCAAGTAGGTGGTGTGATGTTGGTGAAGTTAAATTTTCCTCTGTGTGCCTTCATTGTAATACATGGTTGTCACATAAGATGTGGTTTGTTATTTGCATTACTTTTGTAATGTAACATTGCACCGCTCTGGTTTAACTTTTTCATTCAGCAATGCATGGATTAGTAATGCTTAATGACATAATAGTTCTTAATGTGGGTGATGTTCCCCTTTAAGTCATAATTCTGACTGTATGTATGCACACATTGTGCGTGTGTTTGTGCATGTGTTTGTGTGTGTTTGTGCATATGTTTGTGTGTGCATGTGTTTGTGTGTGCATGTGTTTGTGTGTGTGTGTACAGAAGTGTCATGAATTATTCCTGGACAAAGATCTTCAGCAAGCGTTTCCGTCCTGCCCATCTGTGTGACCCACAAAGCACTGCACGTCTTGTTATCATTGCGTTCCATCTATCCGTGCGAGACTCTGCCGTTTCCATACAGTTCTGCCCTCAGCAATGCCTTATTCTCTTATTTTATTCAAGATGTAAAACAGTCCTTTTACCAAGCCTGACAAAGAAATTAGTCATGCCCATTGCATTTAGTTCTATTTCTGCTCAAACAATAGTAAAGGAGGCCAAACTTGGTCACGCGGTTGTACTGAATTTGATTCAGTTCATTTATTGTTTCCACTTTTTCCTTTCACTCTGTTAGACAAAGAAAAAGAATAACTGCTTCCCAAACTGACAATGGCTCAGCACCGGAACTTATTACAACCTCATTAAAGCCAATCTATTCCCTCTAAACGTGAGAGGGAAATAGGTCCCCCTCGTTATGGAATGCAAACAAATGAGTTCTGAAAAATAGTGACACAAAAACGCACTTTAACTTTGGTTCTGAGAAAGAATGCACATTCAACAAATAAAAAAGTAATAATGCAAAAAGCCATATGAGATGTTTTTTTTTTTTTTTTTTTTTTTAAATCATTTCATATCGCTTCACATTCAAGCTTCTTTTTTTTGGTGTCCACAGCTGTCAAGGAAGACAGCCCAATCAAAACATCTCAGTTCAGGCGTTGATCTCTCGGATAGTAATCTCTTCTGTGTTGGCAGAAATGTCAAGACGCCATCCGCAATTCTTTTCATTTGAATTCTCTCATGTCTTCCGTCCACTAGATAGGAATCTCTTGTGCCGCACTTTTATTCCACTCACATTGTTAAGGTTGACAACATCTGCCGGAGCTAAAGCAAAAGTTGCACATCTAAAAGCCGGCAGAATTCAAAGGAAGAAAAGGAACGGCCCGGTTGGTTCCGGGGCTTTGAATACCCGTCATGTCACCGATAAGTGTGTATAGTAGCATATGTCTCTTTATCACCGTGAGACAGACAAGTTGCACTTTTCAATTCCCGCCATCCCAGGTGGAAATCAATTGGCTTATCAGATAAAAGCAACATGGATGTCTTTTGGCTGGTGTGATTAAGTGTTTCACGGTGGAGCTGATGGTTGAGGAGACTCGGATTCAGGTTCTGGCGGCATCACACAGCCACTGTGTATTATTTTTTATTGTCACAGGAAACCGGGGGTGACACAAATGTGATGCAAGATTATTACCTCTGAGCTGATGTATCAATCGAGAGGTTGCTCGACTTCCTACAGCAACAGAGATCGTGCCAGATGCCCCGAACCTGGGATCAAACGTGCAGCACAAAAGTGGTTCATGTAACAATATTCACCCGTGTAAATGTGTTTTTGCTCAGAAATATTCATTATTACATCAACCTCATCATCAATACATCGGTTGTATCTATATATATATTATATATAATATAATAATATATAATGAAGCTACTGAGTAAATATGCGAATCTGATTACATTACATTATTATTATGACGTACAGTGATATACATTTAAATACACTATGGTAGTAAACAATACTGGCCAGTAATATTATGGGATATATACAGATATAGATATAGTATTTACAGCATGAACAGTGCACAGAGTGTGTATATACAAGTATGTAAACATGAATATATTGTGGCAGATATCAACCCCCCTCTCATGGATATGTGAAGGACGGGAGATATTACTGCCACGGAAGGAGTGGGAACAATTAGGTAGCTGATTAGTACTGATAGAACACACCTGTGCATCATTAGTTTACCCACATCTCACACGCACACACCCCAGACACACACTACAAATACACTAGGATAGAGAGTTGAGTTGAGTGGAGGTGAGGTTGGAGTTATTGTATTGAGAGAGATTGTTGTGTAAGGCGTTTTGCGAGGTGAGAGGAGAGGAGAGGTGAAGGCGAGAAGGTGTTCATTGTGTACTGGACGCTAGACTGGCTGAGAAACCCCCTTGTGTACTGACCCTGGACCGGGCGACTACTCGAACAATTCTATAACTCCATTGAACAATCCCTTTTTTTGTACGAGAGCCTGTTTTTGTGTTTTGACCATCGGACTGTATTACGACCATTCTATTTGCCCATTGAACTATATTCTGCCTGTAATCAATAAATATTCGTATTGATTGATATTGCACTTGTGTGGACATTTGAATTTGTTTGTTTTTGAACCGTAACGAGTCTGAACACCACCAGGCTCGTCACATGTGGTGGAGATTGCGCGCAGCGGTCTTTGGTTTAAAAACTAAAAAAAATTGGCACAAAAACACAGGAGCAATGGCGAATCCAGTCGATGTTACCGCATTGTTTCAGGAGTGGGCTCGGTACAGCGAGTCACAGAAACGAGTGAATCAGAAGCGCCGTGAGGAAGCGACGCAAGAGGCTCAGGCATGCCCTAACGAAATTCTGAGTGAAACTCTGGAAACTGCGGAGACAGGAAGCGCTCGTTTCATTCCACCGCGCAGAGACCCACAGAGAGGAGAGGCAGATGAACAATATTAACCCCGGACGTTTTATGGTTAAACTAAACAGCGAGGATGACATTGAAAGTTACTTGTTGGCATTTGAACGCACCGCTGAACGAGATAACTGGCCACTGATAAAACGTATACATTTCTGAAAAAATAAATACTGCGTCGTTCGGGAATTACATTTCTCACTCGATCCCAGCAGTATCATGATTGGGCATATGACGGGAACTTGTCCCCCAGAGAACAACAACATGATTTGTTACGGCTAGCAAACAACTGGCTATTAGCAGGCCCAAGCCAGGGTCTATAACCGGGCCACTCAACCCAGAGAATTTCAGTCAGGGGATTGAGTGTTAGTGTTGGTTCCCACCTCAGAGTGTACATTTCTAGCCAAGTGGCACGGACCCTATGAAATTATGGAAAAGGTGGGTCCGGTGAATTATGACCCTATGCCCAGAGTGGATGAACTTATTGAACGGCTAGGAAAGGCAAGCTGCATTACCACTTTAGACCTCACTAAAGGCTACTGGCAGGTTTCCCTGGCTCCCGAAGATAGGGAGAAAACAGCGTTTGCCACCCCAGATGGGTTATTCCACTATGTTGTCCTCCCTTTTGGTCTACATGGTGCTCCCGCCACATTTCAGAGACTGATGGACCAGGTCCTCTGACCCCACCGAGAGTACGCAGCGGCCTACATCGATGACATCATCATGCACGGCGGGGAGTGGGGAACGCATCTACGACAGGTCACGGCTGATCTACAAGCTTTGAGAGGGGCGGGGCTAACCGCTAACCCAAATAAATGTCACCTGGGCTTACAGGATGCTGACTACTTGGGGTACACCATCGGGAGGGGGTGTATCAGACCCCAAGCAGGCAAGGTCGAGAACATCATTTGGTCGCCCTCCGACGGGTTCGCCAGCGGAGATTCCAATCATTCCGATCCTCCATACATCCGGCCAGTTCCGTAGAGCTCTCCACACCTGCGTCCTTCCTCAGTATGTCCACGTATGTTGGTGTGGGACGTCCTCTTGGTCGGCGCCCGTGGGTTGGCTCGCAGAGCACTAGCTTGCTAGTCGGATATTCCTGGTGTCGGTAGCAGTGACCTGCAGGAGAACAACTGCTTCGGCTAGTGACAGTGATTGAAGATGTCAGTTAAGACCTCGGTCAGCTGATCAGTGCAGTTCCTGAGCAACTCCAGTCTGTGTGTTAACTTCCAACTGGTGCTGCAGCTCAGAGTCTGCCCCTTTAGGCCATATTACATAAACTGTTCTAACTGAAGGGTTCACATGTTTGATGAGTGAGGTGTACTTGGGTAGAAGGGACAAAAAGGGGTGGTCAGAATGTCCCAGGTGGGGAGGGGAACAGTTTTGTATGCATTCGCTATGTTGGTGTAAATAATGATATATATATATATATATATATATATATATATATATATATATATATATATATATATATATATATAGATAGATAGATAGATAGATAGATAGATAGATAGATAGATAGATAGATAGATAGATAGATAGATAGATAGATAGATAGATAGATAGATAGACAATAAATAAATTAAGATAATTGCACATTGTCCTCCTAACTTGAGCCTCCTAAATAAGTGTTCAGGGACTAGTCCAGTTTGTTGTCCAGGTGGACACCCGGGTACTTATAGGACTCCACCACCTGAATGTCCTTCCCGTGGATGTTGACTAGGTGGGGGGGGGGGGGGGGGGGGGGGGGGGGGGGGGGGGGGCTTAGATCTTCTGAAGTCCACAGTCATCTCCTTGGTCTTGGTGGTGTGGCTAAAAATCGTATCAGAATATTATTATTATTATTATTATCATGCAAGTTTTCTTAGGAATTGTATCTAATGTACCAAACACTCCATGATCGATTTGGAGGCCTTCACCTAAAAGTATAGCAGCTATATTCTTTTTGTTGTGATGCCCATATCAAGCAGTACTTCTATGGAGGTGGTTTTACCAGGGTTATGGACTCTTGCAAGAGCTATAATCACACTTACCTACAGTGCTATAATCACACTTATACAGTATCGACAGTAGCTACTTAGCAGTGAGTGGCAGCCTGTCCCATCAGCCACCATTCCTTTCCCCATGTTCTCCCATTTCTTGTTTCTTTAGCTACTTTATTTTTCTTGATGATTTTTGCAAGTGACTGTACGTTATTTCATGGTAATGTAAATAATTTCTATAGCAGGCTAGACGTTAGTTTCGGTTAGGTTGAGTAGTGACTAACTAGGACAATGGAGGTTGACAACGACGGAGACAGAAACAATGCGACAGAGCACAATGCGCTGCTCGGTTTTCAAGTTGCAGCGTCACCGAAGGATCTACCTGTCGAGATACAAATTCACAGACGTGGGACAAGAGCTGGTATGATCATGAAGGAGAGGAGTAGGGGAGATAGTAGGTTTAAGCCTTACCTATGAGGAACGAGCATTCACTGGCCATCAACATTCACTGGCTGTCAGCCCTGGTGAAAGAGTACAAGCTAGCTTGCTGTGTTTCCCGAACTCATGGCTTAACGTAAACATACCGGACTGCACTGCTGAACAGGAGGGCTTCATGGTCGCTCGTGTGCACTGACGCGGATGAACAAAGCGGCAAGAGGAAAGGCAGAGGGCTTGCTGACCACAAGAGCTAACACAATGTGCTCTGCCGTGAGCCTAAACAAGGCTCTGGACCCCCACTGACACCCCCCCCCACTGTGTTACATTAACACACCTATACTGGACTATATATTTGTATATACAATCAAAACTCTTCATACTTGTTCATACTGTTTGCACATTACCACTCAATTGCACAGCCCTGCTAAATATTCCATCCCACTGTATTGCTATTTTTATTTTTAATCAAATTAGTGTATATACTTGACCACATTGTGCACAGTTGTACAGCCCTGGCCTATTTCATTTTTTATTGTATAATTATTCTATTCTATTCTATTGATGCTTCTATTCAAATTTAGTTTATATTCCATTTTATTTTATTCCACCTTTTTATTTTATTCTACTGTAACTGTCTGTCCGTTAATGTCGCACCAAAAACGACCAAATCAAATCCAGTGTACGGTATGTGAAAACTACTGAATATATAATAAAGACATAAAGACAGTGGCGGGGCAGGTGAGTGACGTGACGTCATCCACTCTACGTAGTTGAAGTCACCATGATTAATGTATGTGACCTGCAAAACAAGGGATAACAAGACACTGGACCTGCTGTATGCTAATGCCAAGGAGGCTTACGGCTCCAATCCCCTCCCCCTGCTCGGGGAGTTGGACCACAACCCAATCAAGCTTGCACCAACATACAAGACAGCCAGCCATAACCAGGTATGTCCCGCACGCTGAGGAGCCCCTACCCCAAGGTGAGGAGTATGTTCAGCCATATACTTATTATTATTATTGATAGAATATCCTGCCATTTGACTATTATTATTATGTTCTAGTCTATTATTCTTCTTCCTATTATTATTATCATAATTATTACTATTTGTATTATCTTTTTCCTGCCTGTACCTCCCCTCCCCCATGCCGCTATGACACTTGAATTTCCACCAAGGGGATTAATAAAGGAACACATGACTTGATGATCACCCTTACCTACAGTGCTATAATCACACGTACCTACAGAGTGGATGGGGGGGGGGGGGGAGACACAATAACATCACGCAAATAACGTGCACTCACTACCCAAGGTTTGACGCCCCGAGAAAAGTCCAGAGCACAGCAAAATAGAAAGAAAGAAAGTAAATCCAGGCAGGGGGTCGGGTCTCTGCAGATACCGCCACACACTTGTAGTGGGTCAGTGATGATTGAGAGGCATTATGTTTGTATGAGTCTATTGTTTGTTTGGATGTTTGGAGGAATCTACTCATTATGCCTTTAAGTGCTTTGGGAACTGTGCTAGAGCTGGCTGGGGTCACACAGGCCTCCTCGGGGATGCGTGTGTCGAGTATGAACACAGCAGGCTGTCACTGAAGCCTACAGTAGATGCCCTGTGGGTAAACGACTGTACACACATCACACACAGCTGGACAACATTCGAGCAAACAGAATTTCCTCTTAACTCGAAGAAAGCGATTCCCCCCCCCCCCCCCCCCAATAAAACATTTAACCTATTCAGCTCTTTTGATTTATTTTTTTATTGTGGGCGGGTTAACTCCAGTTTTATCGTCTCTGAGAGCAATTTTTTAATTGCTGTTTTGGGGAGATTTAATGAGGCAACTGCAATACTGAGTCCATCTGCGAGGAACGTCGGCTCCTCCTGTATCCCAGCGCCAACAGTGGTTACCGTTGACATGGCATTCATCATGCATTATGGAACATTTACGTAACATCGCCACTGAGTCAATGTTTTTTAGTTTTTTTCTCTCTGTCCCCGAATTTGCATAACAAGACAGCAGCGTGAACGGAACTGCGAGCCCCCATGGTCTACCTCGGAGGAGCTTGCCAGCTCAATGGAAATAAAGCAGGCAGTGAGCGAGTGGCTCAGTCCCTGTGACTCTCCATCAACCACTTACCAGAAAGGCCTCTGTGTCGTTCGTGTTTGTAAAAAAAAACAGAGCATGGATGGAGGCAAGCTGGAGAAACAAGAGACTGGCCTTCTGATTGGAGGGCAACGCTGGACCTTGCTAATGGGCTGAAGCAGCTTCCATCTCACTGCTCTCTGGGCTCTTGCTTTCCCTTCCTTATTGTCTCATTTGTCAGAAAAATATTATATTTCTGCAGATTTACAAGGCTTTACTGTGAGCCGCCTAACTTAACATTTGCCCCCTAGTTTTTCACAGGGTTGACATGATGACTATTTAATGCTTCATCAAACACCGGCACCTTTTGTCTATTGCACCATTAACCCTTTCACTACCACACTACAAATGGTTAACGCGTTCACTACCACACTACAGGTTAACCTTTCACTGCCACACTACAAAGGGTTACCACTTTCACTCCCACACTACAGAAGGTTAACCTTTCACTACCACACTACAGAAGGTTAACCTTTCACTGCCACACTACAAAGGGTTAACGCTTTCACTACCACACTACAGAAGGTTAACCTTTCACTACAACACTACAAAGGGTTAACGTGTAAGAAGGGCTCTGACTTTACGAGGCCATAACATGTTTGCGTGAGCTCTTAAAACAAAATTAGATGTATATACTAGCACTGTGAGAAGGTCTGAACCAGAGTTAAAAACAAACAGAGCCCCATTGTCTATGGAGCAGGCCCTGATTTTTCATCCCAGGTTGAGGAGGGTTCAGAGAGCGAATGAATTTTGTGTTTACTGCAGAGCTGAGGGACTGGGAGATCCATGTTACTGACCAGACAATCTATCAATGATGGCATGAGGTCGGAGTGTAGAGCTATTATTTTTACATATAGACCACTTATTTTAACAAACAAACACTTTTAAGAACAAATTAAAATGTTGTTATACTCAATATGAAGTATACTCTTTCAGACTTGGGGTTAATGTTGCCTTTGATTGATATTCAGGCATGTATGCTGGTAAAGGAGGGGGGTGGGGTGCTTGTATGTGTGTGTTCTGTATATTTATAAATGTGTTGTGTGGGCCTGGTAGTTTGTGAGTGAGGGTGTTGATAATGGTCTACTGTAGCATGGGTTTCTACCTCCCATTCACATTCTGCTTCCTATTTTGTTTAATTTGTGTTTTAGTTTTTATATATATATTTTAAATTACTTTTATATTGCTTTTGCTTCTGCTCTTGATTTTACTTGTGGGCAGGTATAGGACAAAGAAAATGTGCATTGACAGGCACACACACTCACACGCACACATACACGTGTATATGTACATATACATTCACTTCTACATTACAACAATAACTGTGAACCGGACTTGCATTTGCTGCATTATACACTATTCCATCCATTGCAAGCCAACGCCCCCCTCCATCCATTAACTCAACTGGACTGTCACTGTACTATTTATTGCACTAGCACTACTGCACTTGGGTCATTGATATTATTGATATTATTATTATGTATATGCTATATTCAGTATGTTTGTATGCCAGTGGTGATGCTCTAAACTCAATTTCATTGTACCAACAATGACAATAAAGATTCTATTCTATTCTATTCTATTCTATTCTATTCTATTCTATTCTATTCTATTATATTCTATTCTATTATATTCTATTATATTCTATATATGCACACACACACAGCATTGTATTGCCACATTACATTGGTTGTTCTACCTGAGCTAATTTTACTCTGTTGTAAAGCAACTTTTCAACAAATACAAGATGTTTTTTGGGTGGTTACCTTAACACTTTGATTGCCCAACCCGAGTTTTCTCGTGTTTACCCCCCGTGGGTTGAATGCCCACTCACGAGAATTCTCGTATTTTCTCGTTTTTTTTTTATTAGCGATCTGAAATCATATTTCATCAACCAAGTCTACCGTTGGAAAATCAGCCACTCCAGGCGCTCAGATGAGAAAAAAGCGCCCCCTATCGTCTCCCAGATGGTAATTCACCCTTTTGGATTGGACTCAGTGAAAATGAATGAGAAAAAAAAACCCGCACTTCACATTTTACTTCTCACTCACGTAGCCGGAGTCGATCAGCTCCACTCTGGACCCTCAGAGCAGCGGGGATTATGTGTTTTTACAGTATACTCGTGGGATCAATAAAATGATCGATTTTTTCCGAATGGCGATCAGGAATTGGATTAATCCATTTGGATACCATCTGATCTCAGGTAAGGAATCTATGTTACCAGTCTTAGGATAATCAGACAAGTTTTCACAGAGATATGGGGGGGCAAAACTAGCGTACGTCAGTGGCCAATCAGATCGCAGAACGCGAACGCGGAAGCAGAAATCCGTTAGGATAAGAATAGACGCCGCCTGCGATCCCGTTTCCACTTCATCCAATCAGGAGAGAGAGCTCCACACAGCAAAAAATGGTCTGACAAAAATAAGAAATAAAGAATGTTAAGTAAAAATATTTAGGGTTTTCTCTCCTGATTTGATCAAGTGGGAAGGGATACCAGAAAATGTATGTTCTGTTTACTACACAGTGGAGGGACTGGGAGACCCATGTTACTGACCAAACATAAGTGATGGCTGTCAGAATGTAGAGCTACTTAACACGTATCTGAACAAAGACATACCACTTATAGCACCTTTAAATATTGGCAAAGAGGAAGAAATATTTACCAGGTGTTGATGAATTCCAAAACTCTGCACCACGGTTCTTGAGTAGAAACTGAGTCTTTTAGGCAGACGCAGATTACTTGCTTGCCAGGTGGGTATTATGTTGGTGGACTTCTGAGTTCTCATTCTCAACAAAGAAGAGTGGTCTGGTAAAAATACAGACTTGAGTATTTGTGTAATACAATTGATAACACCTTTTGTTTTAGAAATAGTGGCAAAAGCTGAGCAAATGGATTGGAAAATGTTGAACTTTTGGAGTTTCTTGATGCTAGTGTGATAGTTACAACCCCATGCAATATCACAATGAGTAAGATATGGAAAAATAAGAATATAATACACGGTCAGAAAACAAAACTTAGCTGATTGTGTATGTAGGAAAGCCCTTGTTAATAAGATTACTTTTATCTGTAATTGCCCTTTAATATGTTGTTGTTGACAGGAAAGGGTGATTGATTTATGCCAGTGTAATTGTTCAGTGTGATGTGCTTCAGCTAGTGACGCATTTTGGTGGGGATGAGCAGATGTCTCTGTGGTGTCCTGGTCTGCCATAGCATCTTGAAGGAGCTCTATCCGGCTCGAAGGACCAATGAAACGGAGGTCTAGGGCCTCCACAGGTGCGTTTGATAGAGCTGAAGCAAGCCCCTGTGATTCTTTAATCGGAGTCATAACCGCCAGCTCTATCAAACGCACCTGTGGAGGCCCTAGACCTCCGTTCCAGTCGTACTAATACCAAGGACTTTCATAGCCTTCTTAGAAATGTAATCAATATGCTTTCCAAAAGAGTTGACTTCCTTACAGAGTGTTAAAATGATAGAAACTGATTAGATATGAACAAGAGGATAAAATAGAGACATAGAGCTGGACATGATCAGATCTGAAATGAAAAATACAAAGAAACATGAAAACAAAACAGCTGGAAAAACGTTTGTCACTAAAACCATGATAACCCCAAACCCCCCACTCTCTCTCTCTCTCTCTCTCTCTCTCTCTCTCTCTCTCTCTCTCTCTCTCTCTCTCTCTCTCTCTCTCTCTCTCTCTCTCTCTCTCAGCCTCTCCCTGAACGTCAGCAAAACAAAGGAGATGATTGTGGACTTTAGGAGGTCGGGGGTCAGGGACTACAGCCCCCTCAGCATTGACGGGGCACCGGTTGAGAGAGTGAACAGTTTTAAGTACCTCAGAGTCCACATATCTGAGGACTTGACATGGACCACACACATTGACAGTGTTGTGAAGAAGGCACGGCAATTCCTCTACTTCCTCAGGCGCCTAAGGAAGTTCCAAGTCAGTCAGAAGATCCTTAAGAACTTCTACTCATGTACAATAGAGAGCATCCTGACTGGCAATATCACCTCCTGGTTTGGGAATAGCACCGCACAAGACCGTAGCAGACTACAGAGAGTGGCCCGTTCAGCCGAGCGCACAATTGGAGGGGGGCTTCCCACTCTCCAGAACATTTACAACAAGCGGTGCAGGGGTAAGGCTAAGATAATTATCAAGGACTCCAGCCACCCAAACAACTGCCTCTTTGAACTGCTGCGGTCAGGCAAGCGATACCGGAGTCTCATGGCAAGCACAGAAAGACTCAGAAGAAGCTTCTATCCCCAGGCCATCAGGTTGCTCAACGAACAATAACACTATGCAACAACCATCAAATGCACTCACAGCACACACATCCACAAGCACACACTCACTTTAAACAAACACACTGCAGCACGCACTCTCCACACTTTAGAACACCTAGACACACTTTATCTTTATTGGCAAAGAATTTGCACTACAACCCATACCTCAGTACACCTTACTGTAAATTGTACCTAAATTGTACCTCATCCCATTTCTGCTTTGCACTATATAGTATATTGTATATTAGTATATTGCATAGTATATTGTATGGTAACTCAGTTACTTCAAGAGTCAAGTCAAGAGTTTTATTTGTCACGGCATACAAGTATACAATGAAATGCGGGTGGTCTTGCCCGCAACGATGTGCAATACAGTAGTACAACATATAATAGAATCCAATAAAACAACATTGTGCAATAAACAGGTAACATAGTGGGACATCTCGGTATTTGTACATAGTTATTTACAGAGCATGTAGGACAATCCTAGGTCCTTTGGTAGCGCAATACACTGTTATTGTTGCTATACTATTTTTAAAGTGACCTTTCCTTTGTGGCCATAAGTGTGGGCGTGTGCAGCATGAGTGTGTGCTTGCTCATGTTAAAGTGGCTGCTAGTGTGCGAGCGTGTACAGCGTGCGTGTCGTGTGTGTGCTCATGTGTGCTTGTGTGTGGAGAGTTCAGTGTTCTGTGGCACTCAGTGTTCATTGTTCAAGGCTCTGATGGCCTGGGGGAAGAAGCTGAGCCAAAGCCTCTCTGTCGCCTGTGAGCTGGGGTTCCTCAGCAGCTGGAACAGAGCCTTGAACAATGAACATTGAGTGCCACAGAACACTGAACTATCCACACACAAGCACACATGAGCACACACACGACATGCACGCTGTGCACGCTCACACACTAGCAGCCACTTTAGCACTTTAACATGAGCGGGCACACACTCATGCCGCACACACCCACACTTATTGCCAAAAGGAAAGGCCACTTTAAATGAGTATAGCAACAGTAACAGTGTATTGCACTACCAAAGCTACCTAGCATGTCCTATATGCTCTGTAAATAACTATGTACAGATACCGAGATGTCACACCATGTTACCTGTTACCTGTTATTGCACAATGTTGTGTTTATTGGATTCTATTATATGTTGTACCACTGTATTGCACATCGTTGCGGGCAACACCACCCGCATTTCATTGTATACTTGTATGCCGTGACAAATAAAACTCTTGACTTGACTTGAGGCTGTTATTGGGGTGGTGATGGTCTTTCATTATTCTGCAGGCTCTGGATTTGCACCTCTTGTTGTATAGAACCTGCAGGGGAGGTAGTGCAATACCCGTGGTAAGCTCGGCTGAGCGCACCACTCTCTGTAGGGCCTTCTTGTCCTGTGCCGTGCTGTTTCCATACCAGGCAGTGATGTTTCCAGTCAAGATGCTCTCTACAGCTCCGGAGTAGAAGGACTGGAGTATCTTCCCCGATACTCTGAACTTCCTTAACTGTCTCAGGTGGTAGAGGCGCTGCTTCTATTCTGCATTGAACATTGTACATATGTACATACTGAACACTTGTGTCTACGTACGTGACTTCTATTTTTTTACATTCTATTTTTTACATGCTATACTTATTTTATTTCATACTTGTCTTTTTTGTCTAGCACAGTCTCTGGAGCGTAACAGAAAGAAGCATTTTGTATAAAAGTATTCTGTACTTCTGTATGACAACTATTAAAGAAACTTGAAACTTGAAACTCTCTCTCTGAAATGTTCCCTTGCTCTGCAAAGACATTTGCATCAGGCTGTGGTCTAGTCTCCCTGACAGCCAGACACTTGGAGGATCAATAGGGGATTGAATCTTCACTCTGCACCAAATGTGAAGCTCCCTCTCAGATCGATGACTGGCAACCTACTAAATGCAGACAGATCGTGTTTTTCCTCAGTATGCCCCCCCCCCCCCCCCCACACACACACACACACACATACACACATACATACACACACACACGCTACAGGCATTCAAAAACAGACTGATCATCTGAAGTGTCCAAAGCTGTTGCTGCTTTCATGCGCTTCTCTTGAGAGTATTGGTTTTGTCTCAAGGGGGACATAATTAAAAACTCTATATACTATTATATTTTATAGTTTGGACCTCGCTTGGCACTTGTTTGGTTATTGTTGGAGCTTTTGGTTACTGTAACATCTGAGATAGCTCTGTGAAGAAAAATACATGGTGATGTTCCATGCAGCTACACATGGAAAAAAAATGCCCCATGTGTTAAGTCAAGTCAAACGTTCTTTTTCGCTACACATAAATGATCACATCTATCTACTGTATCTATCTGCATTATACATAGCATATTCTGCACCATGTTTTAACAGCCCATTCACACTCAATCTTGTTTTCTCTCTCTCTCTCTCTCTCTCTCCCTCTCTCTCTCTCTCACACACACACACACACACACACACACACTTCATACCGTATAAACTGTTGTCTATACTCAATTTATACTGTATGAACTATGTAGTCTATACTCAATACATACTTATCTAATGCCTACAACGGTCTTACACTGTACAGTAGCTACCTACCTCAATTATTAGTCTATCCATATATGATAGCAATGTACAATAACACTGTAGCACCCACCCCACACACTTTATAGCACACACTCACTTTAAACAAACACACTGTAGCACCCACTCCCCACACTTTATATTTATTGATGAAGGATTGCACTACAACTCGTACACCTTACTGTAAATTGTACCTAAATTGTACCTCATCCCATTTCTGCTTTGCACTATATAGTACTGTACATTAGTACACTGCATAGTATTGTATATTATATGGTAACTCAGTTACGTCTATCCTGCATCGAACATTGTACATATGTCCATACTGAACACTGTGACCTCATTTTCTACTTTTCTACTTCTAAATTACATGCTATACTATGTTATTTGATACTATCTTGTCTAGCACAGTCTCTGGAGCGTAACAGTAAGAAGCATTTTGTATGAAAGTATTCTGTACTTCTGTATGACAACTATTAAAGAAACTTGAAACTTGAAACTATATATGCATGTATATATATATATATATGTGTATACACAGACTGTACACTGTATAAACATGTATCTATATATGTATTTATTTAGTTATACCACTGGCTAGTATGGTGTACTACCATGGTGTATTCATACTTGTACCACTGTATGTAATAACACTGTACATACATTAGCTTAGCATATTTACTCTGTAGATACATCATACTGTATAATCCACATAATAATTTCACTGTGGGGTAATGCAGGCAAATATTTGATGCCCTGTTGTGAGGAGAAGATGACTTTTGACCTAAATCTTATCAAAGTTGTTTAACATTCCAGTTAGGTACATCGTGAACATCACCGCCTAGCCATGGTTGATTCTCCTAACTGGGCCATTTTCATCTGATTGAACAATCTTATCACACTTTTTACTGTAACCTTGCTATTTACATTTTAAATGTTTATGCTCACTTATGCCTGTATTTTTGACTGTTGTTGTATGTCCGTTCTATTTAAATTTTTTTTGAAACTTAATCATTTTAAACTATTGTATTATTTGTATTACTGAATAAAACTGTAAACAGCCTATTGGGATGCTAGATCCTAATGTGAAACACTGTGATTTACCATACCTTGCTATGCTCGCTCATGCCTGTATTTTTTACTGTTGTGAAGCACTTTGAACTGCAACCTCTGTATGAAAAGTGCTATACAAATATTATTATTATTATTATTATTATTATTATTATTATTATTATTATTATTATTATTATTATTATTATTATTATTATTATTATTATTATTATTATTATTATTATTATTATTATTATTATTATTATTATTATTATTATTATTATTATTATTATTATTATTATTATTATTATTATTATTATTATTATTATTATTATTATTATTATTATTATTATTATTATTATTATTATTATTATTATTATTATTATTATTATTATTATTATTATTATAATGCACATGTTACACTGTACTGCTATGCACGTTACTGTTATTTTGCACTCTGGTTAGATGCCAATTCAATTTTGTTGTATTGTACTTGTTCTGTGCAATGACAATAACATTTAATCTAACAGATATCTCTCTTAAAGTGACAATACCAGACACATAAAGAATAAACATCTTTGCGCACAGAACATGGGGTATTTTCTGCAACAGTGGAAAACAAATGTGCAGCCAAGAATTTGCTGTGCAGAAAGTCTGCATTGCAAAATGAGAAAGCACACAGATGTGACTAAAGACAGATGTATCGTAAGCACGGAGGCAGTACCACTCGCAGCCAGCAGGCGCCACAATTACCCAGGATCACTTTATCCATTGTGGTTATTCTTTCATTATCCAAGCACTGTTGTTGTTTTTTTTGACAAGGGGTTGCTCTTATACAACAGGTACTCTTAAGCTTGGCCTTTTCTTTTAGATCTCCTTAAGCTATGCTGAGCATTATTCAACTGCAGAATACCCACAGATACTTGGGAATTGACCGCATCTAGACGAATACCATTATTTTGTTGCCTATGTCTCCATGTTCCCTTGGCTGCGATACCTTAGATACGGACAATAATGTATTGATCGAGCACGAGGACTACTCTCAGCTTTAGCTGCCTTCCAAAGTCCCCCCTGAAGAGACAAATTGGTGTGCAATTGGTCACTGTAAACAATCTATACGCTACAATGTGTTCTCCTATTCAGTAGCACCATAGCCCTACACGTATGTTGCAACATTAAAATATTGTCTCACAACATGTCGATTACAAGATTACTTTATTACTTTATTGTCAATGTACACAAGGCAATTAACATTTGTCTTTTTGCATATCCCACCCTACAGTCCCCCACACATGCATTTCATCAGAGAGGTGTATTGCCCCTGTCCTGGAGATCAAGGGCAAATATGGTGGGCACCGTAGATGTAATACCAGCCACCCGTCAGTCACCAGCTCACAGCAGGGATACACCCTCCTGTCCGTGGCAGGGATCAAACCAACCGGTTACTGGCTGGCCTCTTTTACCTCTAGGCCATCCTGCCCAGAGGTAAAATCTGTGATGCGCTGTGATGATGCATCACATCCAGTGGCGGCTGGCCGATAGTGGGCGCTAGAGCGCCGCCCTCCCTGGTTAAAAAAGGGAAGAAGAAGATTTTTCTTTTTTTTTCTTTTTTTTAGCCCCAGAAATAAAATAAACATGTTTAAAATGAATAATATTTACTCATTTTAAGTATGTTTGTGTTTCCAATGCACAATATAACGTTAATATATCAAATATAAATAATTGTTTTCATTAACAGGAAGTGACTCTCTGATAGAGAATAATACCGCCTATATACTTTCCGTAGCCGCATTTCTCTCGGGCTAGACACAATATCGCTTACAGTGGGCGTGCACTGGTTTCATCGCTGTATCCTCGCAGCCAATCAAATAGGTCAACGCATGTAACGCACTGTGAGTTGAAATATGATGTGATATGATGGAAGCCGGGCGCGTTTTCAAGCGATCTATCATCTAAACAAGCAGCGTCTATACTTTCCGTAGCCGCATTTCTCGGAGACGCTCTAGCCGCATTTCTTGGAGACGCTCTCTGATTGGCCGACGTCAGTTTCTACACTGGTTAGGTAGTTACTCTTCGAAGTTGGTTAAGGTTAGAGTTTGTCTTAGAGCGTGACGGCAAGTTCTTTCGACGGTTAAGCTTAGGCACTCTTTCAAAGTTGGTTAAGGTTAGAGTTTGTCTTAGAGCAGGGCGATAGAACACCAGGTAGTTTGCACTGCAGGCTGTTCTATGCTGTTGTGTTGTGGTGCCTAACAAGAAGCTATTTGGATGCAGTCTACTCTGGACAGTGGATATTTCAGACAGTGTTGGATCTAACTAAATAGATTTATATGGACACTTTTATGGAAAGTTCAAGCCTGGAGTCTGGACCACAAAGCTTCTCGAACTAGGGTAGGCTATACTCTGTCTTAGCTGGTTCGACAACAAACAACAACACGCTATAATGGCTAACTGAATGCTGTCTGGACAGTGGACATATACATCAACAGTCTGGACAGTGGACATATACATCAACAGCCTGGACATATCAAGCCCTCCTGGACCGCGTTTAAACTAAACAAAGTGAGTTGCGGTCTCTCTCTCTCTCTCTCTCTCTCTCTCTCTCTCTCTCTCTCTCTCTCTCTCTCTCTCTCTCTCTCTCTCTCTCTCTCTCTCTCAAGAAAAACGTTTGTCTTGTTTACATCAGGGTCCCCCATTTTCGATTCATATCGATAGTTTAATAGCTAGCCTTGGCTCGTTTAACAATATGCAAAATATGTGTACAGCCCTGTACTCATACTGAAGTTATTCTTGGTATATACTACACATACTAGGTCTGATTGTGTAACGAATCGATTCCACGTCGCGCTGTGTGTGAGTGAGAGAGAGAGAGAAAGAGAGAGAAGGAGAGATAGAGGGGGATACTAATTAATTCCGCCCCCCCCCGTGAATAATTCACCAGCCGCCACTGATCACATCTGCATGTGTTTAGTAAAGCACAACATCAACCACATCTTTTTTTCTTAGAATGAACTGTCTGTACTCAACATCAGGCCTCATTGACCAGTAAGGGGGCTCTGTTTTGCGTCGGCAGCCAGAGGTGTAGGTCAGGCACGGGTGGACAAGCAGACACTTGCTCCGGACTTCCAAGCTTGTGACTTTCCAGCAGCCTGTGGCCTTTTTGGCATGTTACCCGTCAGACAGTTAAACTAATCATTAGCCAGGGTTACGTGAAGAGCATTGCTGTAATCTATAATTCCTGTCCTTTTATCTGGCTGGCTACTGTAATGACCAGGCAGGTGTTAATGATGATGAAGCTTGGGATTGTCTCCGGTCAGAGAACCATGAACACAGCTTAATGGGGTGGAACGCTTACTTTTGGACAAAATGATGGCCCTCACAATCAACAGGGGGGGGGGAGTGAATGAAACCCGATGGGGCTATGCCTCAATTCTCATAAGGAGGGGAAAGACACCCATTGATTTCTCCTCTTTGTAGTCATGTTTTACTCTACCTATTGATTTCAATTAACTTAGTGTAGACACCTGAATATGTCTGACAATAATTCAATGTGTCTGACGCTAATTCCTTGCATTCCCTGTGTTCGCGAGGAAGTTGTGTAACCGGCTGACCGCTCTTGATCCTCACTATCCTAACATTGACAGTTCATAGTGGGACAGGATACAGGTGCCGCCAGGGGGAGCTGGTGATGACGTTGGGCAGGGAGATACAGGTGAAGAAGGATGGGCTCAGGGTGCGGCGCCGACCCACAGTTTAGCTTCAGTTAGGCTAGCACCACAGTTTAGCCTGCGTGTCGCCCCACCCCTTCAGCCCAGCAGTGGATGTCACTGCACTGCACGCTCCTCCAGCCCCTCCGAGCCGTTGCCCCAGCAGTCACCTGCCCAACGTCTACCCAGCCCCGCTGCCTGCTATCACGGGACCTCTGGACGGCCATCTCACCACACGGACGGTTGGTGGTGGGAGCGTGCCCGCCATTTGGATAAGTACAGCAAGCGCTCCGAGTGCTGAAACTTTATCGGTAGACATTCTCTCTGTGAAGAGAGAGAAGCAGTGCTTTGAACTGACGCTGGTAACAGTGTTCAGGGGCGCCCCAACCTTTTATTATTTTGGGGAAAAGCCGGCTATAGATAGGACTTTTATTTGCAATGTGGGCCCACTGTCATTTTGGTTGAGTGTAATAATAATGTGTGTTCTTTTACAAAATTCCCATTGAATAACTCCTTTATCCCTCTCCCTCTTCCTCCCCTCTCTCCCCACCTATGGAGAAGCGAAGCAGTATATAACCCTTAAAGGGAAGAGGTTATTACTGTGTCTAGCCCAGTGTGGGAAGAACTTTAGTCTGCATTGTAGAGCGAGAGCACTAGGTGCCCAGAGCGAGAGTAACTTTCATACGTGTGTAATTATTTGTAACGTGCATCAGACTTCCAGTAAAGGAGAAGTAAATGGGACCACTGTGTGCGTGTCTATTAATGTGCATCTTATCTAACCCTTTCCTTTCCGGGTAATGCTCATTACAATTTAACCTTTTCCCCACCCCCCTGCCTATAGTTCATTGTGAAAGGTCTCCACTCATCATTCGGGAAGGGTACTGCTTTGGGGAGCGAATATATCATCCATCTTTACTGCCATTGGGTGTGGGAGGGCCCAGGAAGTATTGGGGGAAGTGTGGGTGTGTGGGGAGCTGCTGTTGATCGCCCTGGAGGGCAAGAAGGACCAGCGCACCATTCCTAGGTTAGTGAATCCTAGGCCCCATCCACTCCCGCTGCTCGACCTCCACTTCAACATTCCTGGCCTACAGTCGGGGACCCAGCTGGACCCAGCTCTGCTGCGTTCTCACTACCAGGTGGCCGTGTACATCCATTCTCGCTCTCTCTCTCTCTCTCTCTCTCTCTCTCTCTCTCTCTCTCTCTCTCTCTCTCTCTCTCTCTCTCTCTCTCTCTCTCTCTCTCTCTCTCTCTCTCTCTCTCTCTCTCTCTCTCTCTCTCTCTCTCTCTCTCTCGCTGTGTCCCCAAAATGAATGGAAGCGAATGAGGAGCTTGACACCTGGGAGGAATGGGGGTGTTGCAGCGTTGGGGATGTTTAAAAAATATAATTTAATATATAATATAATATAATAATTTTGTGCTTCACCAAGAAATTTGGTCAGCAGCCGCCACTGGATCACACTACCCTCCCCCAGATTCTTTCCCTGCTGAACAGGCGCCCCGACCGACCAGTAGGAGTCGCTGTTTAGAACGACCAGGATACATACCCCACCGGCTTCCCACCCGCTAACACTGCCAATTGTGTTAGTATGGACGACCGACCAAGCCGGAGGTACCGCTGACAGCTGGATTCGATACCAGAGTCTCTGCGGTGGTAGGCAGGTGCTTGGTCCACTGTGCTACCCAGCCGCCCTGCTTAAGCAGTTAGTTTGTGAATTAGAACTGGCTGCTCAATCTCTTACAATCAAACCTATTCAAGCTTTAATATTTCTTATTATGACAATGTGTACATTATTACTATTATTATTATTAGTAGTAGTAGTAGTAGTAGTAGTAGTAGTAGTAGTAGTAGTAGTAGTAGTAGTAGTAGTAGTAGTAGTAGTAGTAGTAGTAGTAGTAGTAGTAGTAGTAGTAGTAGTAGTAGTAGTAGTAGTAGTAGTAGTAGTAGTAGTAGTAGTAGCCTAACCGATTCCATGGCTTTCCACTTAAGAAATGCAGTGAAATGCCATTCTAATATATTGATAAAAGTAAACTTAATGGACATTTGTATGTCAAATGTGTTAATTAGACTGTTCTGAAAGAAAAAGAAATATGCACTTCAATTGTATTAATCTTTTATTATGTCCAGATTTGTACTGATCAGTTTACTCATGGCTCAACTTACCCTTAGGCTAAGATCAGCCCGAGGACCACTTTTTACGTAATATTCTTTTTTATGTGCAGATGCATTTGAATTGTAAGTTAAACATTTTTTGTCCTCTTCCTTTCCAAGAGGCCATGTTATGTAAATATTGAATAATGAAATGAAAACAGCTGAATGTCATTTTGCCAAATCAGCATGGCTGTGAGTGTGAGTCTTTCACCTTTTACATATAATAAAATATGGCACGGTGGTGTTAACACTGTCGCCTCACAGCAAGAAGGTCCAGGGTTCGATTCCCGCTTGGGGACCAGGTTTCCATGATGCAGGTACTCAGGTGGGGTATCTCCCAGGCCTTTCTGTGTGGAGTTTGCATGTTCTCCCCGTGCTCGCAAGGGTTTCCCCCCGATAAGATAAACCCAATGGAAAAACATGCACAACAGATCGCTAACGCTGTGGCGTCCTTGACGAAGACGGACAGGAGCACTTGGATTGGTCCCCGGGGGCTGGCTCACGTTGACGCCCTATCTGCTCCCGGCTGCCCATGGAGGGAAGGACACCGGGATGGGAAAAGTGCAGAGAGACATTTCATCGGCGACTCAGTGCATGTGTGTGTGTGTTCCTGTGGGTCGCCCATCTCGCGTGTGTGTGTTAAACTGCATGACAAATAAAGACTTCTAGTCTAACAATTTATATCTAGCTTTGGGATGGATTGATCGTTTAGATTGCTAGCATGGCTAACAAATGCAAATATATTGTAGTATGCCTTGTTGTTCTGACCAGGTTTACGTTCCTTTCTGCCTCGGGTCTGCGCGGGCATATTTGTCATGACGTTGTCGGCGGAGAGGTCTATTACAAAGGCAGGATGAGGCGCCACATGGCCTGCTTTAATCCATGTATTTTCTCAGTTTGTGAATAATATGTATGCCCTTCTGTTTATATGGGGGCCACTGATGAGAAGTGAGAGACGGTGTCATAGTTAGTATTGATCCTACAGCCATCTGAAAACACCAAAATACAATGTGTGCAGAATGACACAGGGCATACTATGCACGTCCTAATAGCCACTCGTATTCGAGGCCCAGCTGAGTCAGAATTGGGCTGATAAAACTGTGCAGACTAGCAGACATAATACAATTCAAGCAGTATGAGCGTTGCTTCAATAATGGTCAGTCAGCTGTTTCTGTAACAGTAAGCAAAATGGATGGAATTCAGTGAACAGGCCAACAGTATTAGGCTATATTGACTAATTCAACAGCCAGTCATGAAGCAAAAGCAATGGTGACAGCCAGAGACAGCCTAAATGCAATTGTATTTCATTTGCAGAAGCAATGGCTCGTACAACGTACTTTCACAGTGTGTTACCGCCACTTGTGCATATTGTGTTCATACATAATGGTTTGGATACATAAATGTATGTAATTTCTGAGACAACTCTGCTTCTCAAAAACTCTTTCTCCCAAGTGATTGAGGCAGATTCTATAACAGCACAATGCTACATGAAAAAATTGGACACTCACAGGGCGAATCACCGGATTGACCATGTGCACACTGGACTGTGGTGGAGAAAAGACCAAACTAATCTCCATCATAAAACATGTCTGTCACCCACTCCATGGTGAGCTGACATGGCGGTAGTATCTTTAGCTCCAGGCTCATCCCTCCCTGGTGTGCCACAGTGCTCTATTGTGCCCTTTGCCATTTGCCACTATAATGCCTCCCTCTGCACCAGCCTCAGCCATATTCAGGCGGAAATGTTGGACAGGCAGGCCAAGATCTGTTCAGGACTTGGGTATCTGAGGGGGGAAAGGAGAGGACAAGTTGAGTCAAGTGTCCTCGACATAGCAGTGGTATGATAATGATATATGATAAGTATATAAGTCATGATAATGTTACCCAGAGAGTTGGTGTAGAGAGAGAAGAGGAAAGGTCCATGGGGGACATCCGTCTGTAGGGGGTGCAGGTCCGATAGGGTGACGCTATAATATATATTGTAGCATCCTGAATATTCTGCTATTTATTCAGAAGTGCTGACTTAACCTGTTACTTCCCCTGTGTGCACAAAGACATGATAAACAGTGTTCCTCTTTGATATCTCGCCCGGACTAATAATACGAGGTGCTCTTCTTCCCTCCGGCTTCGATATGGACCATTAACGTGACATTGATTCATCTTTCTTCCTGCCTTGAGTGTCTCATAGTGGGACCAGTTTGCGGTCACCAGCAGGGGGCGGTGGTGGCAGGCGGAGCGGAGGAGAAAGGAGCAGCGAGTGAGAAGCTAGTTACCTGGAGGGCGGAACAGGAGGAAGTTCTCTTCGACAGTGAACTTGAACGTGAACGGACGTGTGCTCTCGAAGAGCCCCGTTGAAGAGCAACGGGAGATAACAAGTAACTTTGCTATAACACAGGTTATCCTAGAAGTACAAGCGATAGAGAAGTGTGTGAATAGTGAAACGGAAAGAAGAACCAACTTCAGTAAATAACACGGGTTATCCTAGAAGTTGAAGCGGTATATTAGCTTGCTGCTAACGGCTATAGTGACTCTGAGTAAATACCACAAGGCGAGCGTTGCTGAAGACAGGTGGTGCATATAGCCACGTTGCGTTAGCTGTATAGGCGACAGCAGGAGGGTCCACCAAGACCCACAATTTAGCTGTGTTTAAGGTAGCAAACAGTTTAGCGCGCGCCAGCTCAGTCAGCAGCCCCGCAGTGGACATCTCGTCGACGCAGCCGAGGACACCTCTTCTTCCAGCAGAGGTCACCACAACACAGCACGCTCCTCCAGCTCTGCCACTGCCCCTGCTGCCTACCCCCAGCCCGCTGGCTGTTCTCGCGGGATCGGCGACGGCCATCTTGTCACCCGGACGAGGGGTGGTGAGAGTGGACCCGCCATCTCGGTTAAGTACAGCGGTACTTCGTGTGCCAAAACAATATCCAATTGAAACGAACGCTAGCAGCAGCGTCTAGGGGTACCCCAACCATTTTAAGCCGGCTTTAGCTAGTGTTGTGGCTGAGTAGTCGTTAACACAGCAGGAGACGT
The DNA here is from genome assembly GCF_963971535.1 of Notolepis coatsorum. Taxonomy (NCBI): domain Eukaryota; kingdom Metazoa; phylum Chordata; class Actinopteri; order Aulopiformes; family Paralepididae; genus Notolepis; species Notolepis coatsorum. The sequence goes on along the minus strand of NC_140180.1, from coordinate 33,513,094 downwards.
TATTTCCAGTTTCAACAAGCAATTTATTTAAGGAAAAGAAGGTTTAACAGAGGAGCTATGGATCAGTAGACGGTCACCACAGTTGAAGAAAAACACTCTAACCTCCCAACCCCCGTGCCCCCCAGATAATACCTTCCCAGCCCTGCCCCAACATGACAGATATGATGACGTGACATATTATATCAGATATGACATGACGTACATTAAGATGACACATAGATTTAACATCGAAGAGAGATAAAGCTGGAGTCTGGAGTCAAGATTAGTGAAAGAGAAAATGAGTGTGTGTGTGTGAGTGAGAAAGAGTAGAATGAGTGTGTGTGTGTGTGTGAATGTGAAGGAGTATGTGTGTGTGTGTGTGGAATGTGTGTGTGTGTGTGTGGGAGAGAGAATGTGTGTGTGAGTGAAAGAGAGAGTATGTGTGTGTGTGTGAAAAGGAATGAGTGTGTGTGTGTGTGTGAGAGATGTGTGTGTGTGTGAAAGAGAGAACAAGATGTGATGTACAAGATTAAAGCAGAAAAGAACAAGATGTGATGTACTCGAAATGTCTATCTGTCCCTATCTGTCCCATACTTAAAGTTGTTTTAAGAACATCAGCCGGACTGTCGCCCTAGCGTTCTTTGAGCACTGCTAGTTGACCTATATTAAACTAGTCCACCCCATATACACATTTTCCACAACACTAGGGTCTTTTATTTGGTAACGTGGGCCCACATGTAATTTATTTTGATTGTAATAATATTGTGATGTTCTTGAATTCCCATTGAACTCCTTAATATGTACCTGGGTCTTCCCCTACTCAAAGCGGGGCTCTTGAATTAATGTATTGAGCACTAGGTGCCTATTTTGGGAATAGCGTTCCCCTGTATCTTGAGTGAGAGCACCCGGTGCCTAATGTGAATTTACTGCATATGAACCACATGAAGTTATAACCTGTAATTGCTACTTGACTAGGCCTTATATAAAGGAGACGTAAATGGGAGCACAGTGTGTGTGTCTATTACTGAGCCCTTGTTCTAACCTTCGTTAACCGGGTAATAATATGACTATTAGCAGTACTGTTTAACCCTTCTCCACTCTATTCGTATTACATGGTTAAAGGTCTCTACAGGTTGTTGAGGAAGGGTACTGCTTTGGGGAGCGCAAGATCATTAGTCAACTAACAGTCACCAGGTGTGGGAGGGCTAACGGAGGTACTGGGGGAAGTGAGAGTGTGTGGGGAGCTACTGCTGACCGCCCTGGAGGGCGAGGAGAACCAGAGTACCACCCCCCAGGTTAGTAAATCCTGGGCCCCATCTGCTCCTGCTGCCCGACCTCCAGTTCGACGTTCCGGGCCCAAAGACGGGGGTTCAGATAGATTAGAATCTACTGCATCCCGCTACCAGGTGGCCGTGTACAACCACTCCCATAAAGCAGGGATAATCCACCCTGCTACAATATAATACTTGATAGGAGCGGTCATCGAGGTAGCATGCCAGCACAGAACCTGCAACTCACGAGGCGGACCTGATGGTTGACTGTGTCGAAAGCTGCTGACAGGTCAAGTCAAGAAGTCAAGAGTTTTATTTGTCACGGCATACAAGCATACAGTGAAATGTGGGGGGTCATGCCTGCAGCGATTGTGCAATAATAATACAATAATACAATACAATAATTCAAGTAATAAGAATAGGATGAGAATAAGACATTTGTGCAATAATACAAGTAATAAGAATAAGACATAACAGGTATAATGTACATACGTTTACAAAAAGCATGGTAAGACATGCTAAGGTCCTGCGATAGTGCAATACACTGTTAGCTACGGATGAGGCACTGGGTCTTATGTACACTACTATACAATGCTATACTATACAATCTACAGTTGTACTATGTGTCATTATGCTAGCTTGCTATATCCATCTGTTTACTATACAAGAACCACTCCCGTTCTTGTTTTTAAAGTGACCTTTTCATTGTGTAAAGTGACCGTTGAGTGTAAGCGTGTGCAGCATGTGTGTGTGTGTGTGTGTGTTCCTGCTAAAGTGACTGCAAGTGTGTGAGCGTATACAGTGTGTGTGTTGTATGTGTGCTCATGTGTGTTTGTGTGTGGAGAGTTCAGTGTTCAAGACTCTGATGGCCTGGGGGAAGAAGCTGAGCCGAAGTCTCTCTGTCCTAGTTGCTGGTGTTCGCAGGCGTTTGCCTGACCGCAGCAGCTTGAACAGGCTGTTGTTGGGGTGGTGAGGGTCTTTCATTATTCTGCAGGCTCTGGATTTGCACTTCTTGTTATATAAGACCTGCAGGGGTGGTAGTGCAATACCTGTAGTACGCTCAGCTGAGCGCGATACTCTGAACTTCCTTAACTGTCTCAGGTGGTAGAGGCGCTGCTTCGCCTTCTTTACGACTGAGTCTATGTGTATTGTCCATGTCAGGTCCTCTGAGATGTGGACCCCCAGGTACTTGAAACTGCTCACCCTGTCCACGGTAGCCCCGTTTATCCTCAGTGGTGTGTGTGTCCCCTACTGTGTTCTCCTAAAATCCACGATCAGCTCCTTGGTTTTACCAATGTTCAGGAGCAGGCTGTTGTCCGAACACCAGCGTTCCAGTACCTCAACCTCCTCCCGGTAGGCCTTCTCGTCGTTGTCAGAGATCAGCCCCACCACCACTGTGTCGTCCGCAAACTTCACTATAGAGTTGGAGCTGAACTTGGCCACACAATCATGTGTGTATAGTGAGTACAGCAGGGGGCTCAGAAAACAGCCCTGGGGGGACCCGATACTCAGGGTGATGGTGTTGGAGGTCTGACCCCCCTCCCTGACCGCCTGAGACCTTTCACTCAGAAAGTCCAGTATCCACGCGCTCAGAGCGGAGCTCAGACCCAGCTCGATCAGCTTGTCCACCAGTCTGGTGGGGACTATGGTGTTGAATGCTGAGCTATAGTCAATGAACAACAGGAGAATCAAGACAGAGGAGTGACTGGTATTGAAGCCCGACTGATTCAAGTCCAGGAGGTCATTTTGTAATAGATAATCAGAGAGCTGGATGATTAAGTCATATTCAAGTGATTTAGAGAGAAAAGAGAGAGAGAAAGAGAGACAGGGCGTTATTTATGACAGTGGGGATCAGGGTTGATTTCATGATGAGCGGTGTGACTCTGGCTTGTTTCATGTTTCATGTTCGTTCATGGTTGCAGTCAGGAATGGGAGGATGTCTGATGCAATGGTCTGGAGGAGAGGGGACGGTATCAGCAGAAGAAGTTCTCTACCTTTTTCTCAAAGAAGTTGGCAAGGTCCTCTGCAGAGAGACAGGTGGGAGGGTGATGTACAGTTTATGGAGGTTCTTTGCAGAGGCCTCAATCCTATGGTGGAAGAAGGAGGCTTTGGCAGTAGCCTCTTTATGCAGCTCTCAGTCTCCGTCTTTCTACTCTAACTGCATCTGTCAGCCACAGTCTGGGTGGGGAATGGCTGGCAGGCTTCTCTGCGAGGGGGCAGAGCTTGTCGAAGGAGGCTGGGAGGGCTGAAAGGAGGACGGAGGTTGTTGTATCTGATCAGCCTTGTGGGTGGAAGGCATGGCAGTGGGAGTCAGGTCGGTACAACGAAAATGTGTTAGGAAAATCACCACTGGCATACAAACGTAAGATATAGCATGTGCAAAATAATAATGTCAATAATAATAGTAATATAGTAATAAAGTATCAATCAACAGTTAGATGCTGGCTGCCTAGCCCCTTTCGTGACTGTGATGCACGCCAACAAGGTTTGGCCGAGTGAATCCACAGTCCCTTGCTCTCCCATAGGAAACCACCCTATTTTAATAACTCTGAAGAACTGGTCTGACGGGAAACGTTCGTTATACAAGTATTTAAAAGGTACTCACAGTTGCACGAGGTTGAAAGCTCGGCGTTGCTAATAAACGTGTAAACATCACAGAGACGGCAGTGCGGCTCTGCAAATATACCCTACTCCTCATTGCGGCGTTCGGGGGAGAGCTTTTTTTTTTTATTATTATTATTTTTATTTTTATTATTATTATTATTATTATTATTATTATTATTATTATTATTATTATTATTATTATTATTATTATTATTATTATTATTATTATTATTATTATTATTATTATTATTATTATTATTATTATTATTATTATTATTATTATTTTTTTTTTTTTTTTTTTTTTTTTTTTTATTATTTTTTTTTTTTGATCAAATTTTTTTTTATTATTAATTACATGAAACAGGACAACACAATAACCACAGTAACAAAAAACATAACTTCACAGGAGAATAACAAACAATAATAATACAGAATAATAAATTATAAGACAAAAAGAAAAAGAAACAGCGTCCAACCTATCAAATATAGGTGGCTACTTCAATAACAAAAAGGGGTCTTCAAGACATGGCAACCTTTCCCCACCTTTACAAAGTGGAGTGACTTAAAAGATTGTTTATGAGAGTGTTGTCGCAGATTTACTGTAGATAGCCTAGGTCCCTTACACATGTTCAAGACTGCCAAACTCGCAGACGGTAAAGTGTAAGAAGAAAGAAATTCCTCTTCCAAGTTGGTTGACAGGTCAATCAGTCTGCCAATATTAGTCCCTTGGGGAGATGGCATGTGAATTGACATATAGCGCAGAATAGCTAAATACCAACCCCCCCTAAAATCCCCCCAGCCAAAGTTAAGAAGGACAAGACAAAAACCAAGACAGACAAGACATTTCCTCCTCCCCCTCCCCAGAGACCGCCGGACCCCCCCGATCAAGCGCCCCAACCCCGCTCAGCCGCACACGGCGGTCTTTACCTTCTCAGCTGCTGCGAACCACAGGTCAATGCCAGCCTGCCCTACCCCAATCACCCGAGCCGTGGATATCTCAAGATAAATCACATCCAATAGAGTTAGGGACCAGTTGATCATTGTCAGCTTCTCAGGCTCCTTCCATCTCATTGCTATAAGCTTCTTCGCTGCTGTGACGCCCGCTAGGACAACCCTTTTCAGTTGTACGGACGCGGGTAGTGTCGTTATATCGTTCAGGAGTAGCGTAACAGCTGTGAATGGGATAGTTAAGCCACACAGATCTGAAAGTTTGTCCGTTATTGACCTCCAGAAACGGGCCACTGGTGGGCAATCCCAATACATATGCATATAAGTGCCAGTGGCCTTTTGAGAGCACAAAGTGCACCGAGAGTCGGTTATCAGTCCCATAGCAAATAGCTTCCTAGGTGTAAGATAGGTCCTATGAATATAATTAAAATTAATTTGCTGGTGATTGGGGTTGCGGGAAGATAATGCCACATTTGCCCAAACATCATCCCAGTCAAACTCGGGGTCCAACTCCGGGATATCCACACGCCAGATTGTATCCAATGATAAATTTTTATACGTGGATTGAATTAAGAGCGTATAAAAGTCTGAGACAAACCCTCTGGATGTCGTTCTGTCCACTATGAGCCTGAGGAAGGGGTGTGGTTGCAAAGCTTGAGCCCACGGTACGCCATGCGCCCTCAGTGCTGACCTTAGTTGAAGGTAAAGAAAGAAGGACTCGCCGGGAAGATCATAAAATTCTCTTAAGTCCTGAAACGCACGGAGGCCGTTCTTATCATAAATATCCTCCAGAGTATGCACTCCCCTCCTTTGCCATTGAGGAATATTAACCGGCTTGTGTCCAACAAGTAATTGCTGGTTATTAAAAATTGGAGAGTCCAGGTGCCAAGGGCATTTAACCCCACACGACCTCTGTACATTACGCCACGTTTGGATCACGTGAGTTATGATCGGTCCATACCTCAGCCGGCATTTCGCAATAGAGACAGTGGAGTACACTACATCCTGCAATCTTAGCGGAGACACCGCCGCCGCTTCTAAGGAGCGCCACGATACAGCCTCTACAGGGTCTAGCCAGCACATCAGAGGTCTCAGTGAAAAGGACCAGAAATAAAGTTTAAAATCAGGGATTGCGAGGCCCCCATCTTGTTTCCTACGTTGAGTAGTAGCCCTTTTGATTCTCGGGCGTTTGTTATTCCAGACAAACTTAGATACCATCGATTGTACCTTGCGCCAGTGGTCTATTGGAGGGGGCAGGGGGAGCATTGAGCTAATAAAATTTATCCTAGGCAGGATGTTCATTTTGATTATGGAAGCCCGGGCTTGTAAGGAGTTAGGAAGGGACGACCACCTGTCTAGATCCTGGCGTATTTTATCATAAGTACCCGTGAAGTTGTACTTAGTAGTTTGGTTCAGCGTGGGGAATATCTCTATGCCCAGGTATTTAAAATGTTCTACTATGGGGATATCAGCTGGTAGTCGTACCGCCTTGGCCAGTTCATTAAGAGGTAGGCAGGCTGATTTGTTCCAGTTAATCTTAAAACCTGACAATTTACCAAAGTCGTCGATTATCCTCAATAATTTTGTGGCCGACCGGGAGGGGTCGTCCATGAAAATCAGCAGGTCATCCGCATAGAGAGCAATTTTGTGTGGAGTATTGTTGACCATTATGGGGACGATGTCCTCCGATTGCCTAATAAATTGAGCCAAAGGTTCGAGGGAAAGCGCGAACAGTCCCGGGCTCAGAGGGCAACCCTGTCTAGAAGATCTGGAGACTGGAAAGAGTGTGGAACAGTTTTTGCCTGTCAGTATCATCGCAGACGGCGAGGCATACAGGACTTTAATCATATGAATAAAACTCTTTCCAAGACCCATGACCTCAAGTACCTTCCACAGGTATGACCACTCAAGTCTGTCAAACGCCTTCATGGCATCCAAAGACAGAACTGTGGATGGAGTTGTATTGTCTTTACTGTTATCGATTACATGCAACAGCCTCCTAAGATTATCTGCAGCCAGACGCCCCGGGATAAAACCAGTTTGATCGCAGTGTACCAATACAGACATAAATCTCTGCAGGCGACGGGCCAGCACCTTGGCAAACACCTTTAAATCGGCCCCGAGAAGACTCAAGGGTCTATAGCTACCACAATCATTGGGATCTTTGTCCTTTTTGAGAAGTAAAGAAATCAACGCCATATTGACATCTCTTGAGAACTCCCCTTGTTCGATAGCGTAATTGATCATATCGAGCATCAATGGACCCAGTTGGTCCCAGAAAGCTAAATACACTTCGGGTGGAATACCATCCCAGCCTGGCGCCTTACCCCTCTGCATTTCAACAATAGTCTCCCTCAATTCTACGAGAGTAATCGGTCTCCCCAGTTCCTTGGCCTCTTCCTCAGAAATGTGGGGTATCTCAAGCCCGCCAATGAACGATTCAAATCTAGAGTCATCCAGATTACCCTCTGAGCTATATAACTGTGAGTAAAACTCTTTAAAAGTGTCATTGATCTTTTTCGAATCAGTAGTGACTGCACCCTGGCTCGTCCTAATCGAGGGGATATCTGAGAAATGATCATTTGAGCGTATTTTCATTGCCAATAGATGGCTAGGTCTGGAGCCGTGAAAATAGTAATTTTGTCTTGTCCTATGTATTAAGAACTCAGACTGTTGTTTAAGTATGGAGTTTATTTCTTTTTTGACTATCTTACGTTGTGTGTTTAGTCGTTCATTATAGTCAGATTGCAAGGATGCGTATAGGTCCGCATATAATGATTCCAGTCCTTCTAGCTTTTTTGACCGGGATTTTCGCAAATTGGAGGCAAATAGTGTGACATGACCCCTGATGAATCCTTTCAATGCGTTCCACAGGACCCTAGGGTCTTCTACCGTGCCAACGTTGATCTGCAAAAATTCAGCTAGTTTACTCCTGAACTCAGAACAGAAGTCATCGTTCCTTAGCAAGGTCGAATTAAAACGCCATCTGGGAGCTCTTGCGGAGAGCCTGCCAAAGGTTGCCGTAAGGAAAATCCCCTTGTGGTCTGAGAGAGCCAAGGGAACCAATGAGACATCGAAACTATCAAACATATTAGGGGACGCGAATGCATAGTCAATTCGAGAGAAGCTTTTGTGTCTGGCTGACAGGTGAGAGTAATCTCTGAGGGTGGGGTTGCATAAGCGCCAGAGGTCTGTGAGCCCCGTGTCTTTGGCCCACATCCTGAGGGCCTTAGAGGCCCGTTTCTGGTCGCTCGTTTCAGAGGGCCCGGACCTATCCATCTCCGCATCCCAGCACGCATTAAAATCGCCACCCACAATGAGAGCGTATCCATTAAGTTCCAACATATTCTTCGTGATTGTATTATAGAACGCTGAATCAAATGTGTTAGGAGCATATAATGCTATTATAGCCATCTTCCTATGCAAGAATTCAACTTTTGCTATAGTAATCCTTCCCTCCGTGTCCGACCATACATCCAAGATTTTGATATCAAGGTTACGTCTTGTAACTATGACTACTCCTTTCGTCTTATCATCGGCTGAGGATGAGGAGATAACGTGATATTGCCGATTTGCCAGTCTTGACACGTCACCTACCATTAAATGCGTCTCACTAAGGAGAGCAAGGTCAATATTTCTCCTCTTCAATAGCCAAAGGACACTGGCACGCTTGTGTGGGGCGTTAAGCCCTCCTGCGTTCCAAATTAAAATATTCAATTTAGCCATGGTCGAGCTTGTATAAGTGCGTAGAGAACATACCCGTGCAGCCAGGCTGAGTACAGAGGTGCCGATCCCGGCGGGCCCGGACGGTCAATCCCAGGAGTTCAGAGGAGGAACACTTACACATATATAAGACAACAGTACATAGAACACATAAAAATACCACCCCAGCTACAGCCCCCCCTCCTTCTACTCTACACCCTAACCCACCCGTCCTACTATAAGTTCCTCTATACCCACTCTCCAATCCCCACCCTATGCCCCATCCACTGAGGATGGTCATCTTCCTATCACTTCCCACTAGAGACATGGATCAATAAGACGCTTCCCACTCCCACCCCCCTCTAGATAAACCCCTGAGTAAACCCCCACTAGTCCAATAAACACAAATAATAATAAAATAAAATTCAATAAAGATATCGGTCGAAACCCACCTGAGCCCTGGCCCCAACATGAGACAACCATAATGGTAAAAATAGCCATTATTAAATAATAACTCCGCATCAACCTGCAGCCCTCTATTTCCGAATCTGCGCTTCAGCATCACATTGTTATAGCCCAAAAAGGTATAGGAAAATTCAAAACAAAATTAAATTAAAGCATCCCAGCCGATAGTCTAAGGCAGGTTCGGGTCACAGGTTAATTGTGCAAAATTGTGTGAACAGTGTCAATTAAACAATGACAAAAAAAAAAGGAGGAAGGGGAAAAAAAAGTTATGGTCAAAGTGCACCCCTTTAGCCGTCCCTCTGAACAGGCACAACGGCTGAATTGACCTAACCTATGTAAGAATAGAATTAAACACAATCATTCATTAATCAATCCGGGGATGGTAATAGGCAACACCTGACACCACCTGTCATCATACATTGTTTCAATAAAGATATCGGTCGGAGCAGTTAGTCCAAGGTAGGATCGAATCACAGTTAAATTGCTCATTCAAATGCCCTTAAAACAGCGACACTAATTATTATACAATTACTCAGCATCAACCCTGTAACCAACTACCCTGGAGTCTGCATATTAATGTCGCAACGTTATAGCATAAGTGGATCACGGAAAATTCAAAACACATTTAAGGCCGATTAGCAGTTAGTCCAAGGTAGGATCGGATCACAGTTAAATTGCTCATTCAATTGCCATTAAAACAGCGACAATAATTATTATATAATTACTCAGCATCAACCTGTAACCATCTACCCTGGAGTCTGCATATTAATGTATCAACGTTATAGCATAAGTGCCTCACGGAAAATTCAAAACAAAATTAAGGCGAGTCAGCAGTTAGTCCAAGGTAGAACCGGATCACATTTAAATCGCGCATATAGATGACATAAAAACTGCGACAATAGGAAAGAAAAAAGAAAGGAAAAGAGGGTAATGGCTAGAGTGCAAGCCATATAACCATATAGCCATGAAGTGCAAGCCATACCCGACCCAACCTGTTATCAAATATTGTATATGCATATTCAACCGACCTTGGCATCTACTTTGGATCACCAAAGCTCAAAACAACCTGGATATAAAAATAAAAAGCATACCAGAAGTTAGTTAGGGACTCGGTCACTCTTGAACTGTGCAAACCAATGTCCCTTTGAACAGCAACAGCGACCAAAATACGTAACCATTAACGGGTCTCGAATGTCTCGGCGCAGACCATAGTCGAAGCCCGCTGGCTAGCCCGAGGCTAGCGCGTAAGCTAGTGACGAATCCGGATAGCACGTTAGCCTACTATGTACATTGTTCAGCTAGCTCGTTAGCTTCCAAAGAGGCGATACACAAGTACGACCATGAGGTCAGCTTTAGCAAGTAACAGAAGTCATTGGGAAGCCCCGCTAGTTGGATGGGCAGAGGACAGTTAGCATGTCTGGGCATGACAGCAAGTGTTTGTGAATAGTCGACCTAATCAATGTATATAGGCCCAAACCGCCAAGTCACTCACCCTCCATAGATATCAAGCAACAGACTCGGGTGTCTCCGCGAGATATTCCTTCGCTTTAGCCAACGACCAAAACAAACGCTGACCACCGACCTTCTCCAACACAGATAGTTTCGCGGGAGCGAATAACGTGGGCCTCAGGCCTAGTTTCCATAGCTTAGTCAGGACCACCTTGTACTCGGCTCTCTGAGCTTGAACCTCCGGTGTAAAGTCCTCGAAAATGGCCACTTTGTGATCGCCAAGCCTCAGAGTACCCCTTCTGGTACGAGCCGACCGCATGATGATTTCTCTCTGTTGGAGTCTGTTCAGCTTGACTATGATGGGCCTCGGTTCTTTGTTCACGCCGGGAGAAAACCTGCCCGCTCTGTAGGCCGACTCACAGATAGGAGGCGAGGGGAGGACGTCCGTCCCTAGTATCTTCTGCAGCAGTTCGGGCATGGTCTCAGAGAGACGGCCTTCACCGCTGGTCTCCGGTACTCCAACAATCCTGACGTTGTGGCGTCTATCCCGGGACTGCATCTCCTCCATCGCCGACTGTAGTTTGTTGACTTCAGCCTGCCTAGCCAGCAGGGCGGATTCAAGACCCGCCATCTTCTCACACTGTGATGATACCTCCGTCGTTAGCATGGCTAGTTCGTTAGCATTAGCCGAAGAGGCAGCGTGTATCGTCTCCATCTTGTCTGTCAGCGGGACTACCGCCAGCCGTATTTCTTCTGATATCTCACGACGGAGGCTGATACAGAAATCCGCCAACACTTTCTTCTGTGCTTCAGCGATGCGTGCCTCAGAGTCTGCGTGTACTCTCTTCTGTGCTTCAGCGATGCGTGTCTCAGAGTCTGCGTGTAGCTTGGTCATGACCAAGAGCACAGCTTCGCTTAACTCCCCGACAGCGGGAGACGGTGCGGCCATGCTCGGCGGCGCCGGTGTCGTGCCTAATTCTTTCATGGCTCTGGTTTCCACCCCCGCCATCGTAGAAAGTCGAAAAAAGTTGATGAATGTATACTAAACACGACGACCTAGCAAACAGATAAAAAACAAATAAAAATAAAATAAAGACTAATGGGGAGAAACGTATATTCAGCACGGTAGAAGGGAGCTCATGTGAAACACGTCTACTCCATGATCGCTCAGCTCCGCCCCCCTTTTATTATTATTTTTATTATTCCTCTGTGAACAATGCCAGTGAATTTGAACAAAAACAATGCCAGTGAATAATTTTTTTCTTCAAAAATGTCCAAGTGACAGCTCTGAGCTCTCTGACCTGACTGCAGTAATGGCCAGCTGTCAAACACTTACTGCAATAATAGTTGCACGGGTTTGGCTTAAGAATATAATTATCCAATCAAAATAGGCTATTTGAGTTTTAAAAAGACGGGTCGTGAGACGGAGCGCACTTGATTGATTGGCATTCACGTCGTACCACATTGTGTTGACTGACAGCCTTGAAATCCAATCAGAGAATGCCTGCGGACCTGCACCTGGACTGGCGTCAATATGTTCTAGATGTTTCATCATCTCACGTGTGCAATTTGCCTGGAAAGAGACTGGAGTGAAGAAGAACATTCATTTGCCTAATATAATCATTCATATTTTAAGATCTTTATTCAATTGTTGAACTTCATCAACTTATTGTGCACTGCATTGTTTGATGATATATGTGACTCGACGTGACCAAACCCGATTTGATCCAGTGAGAAACAAGTGCCAGAAAAGGAACAATTGTCTTGCTCTTCAGAAAATCGAAAAAAATCGAAATCTGTTTTTTTTTACATCTTTGAAATGTCAATAATGTGTTCTCTTATTTGCTCTTATTTTCAAACTTAAATACAACTTGTAAATGAGGTAATTATTGTTATATAGTTCGACAGTATTGTCTCTCAATACTGTGGAAAAACTACAGGTGAGGGGATTTACGTGTGGGTCTGTCAGCTTAACAGGTACTTAAGAGGTGTTGAAACACACACAGCCAAACGCTCTCCTTTCTTAGCAGGGAGAAGAACAATGTTTATACACTTTATCTTAATGTTATAAGTTATAGCAACGCAACAAACGCAGTGTCCTGTCCATATAAAAAAGATTAAAAAAAAACGCGAGTCCGCGCGGGTGTATTGTCATTAAATTAAACAACATTAAAACACATTTAGAATGTCACGAATTTGATGAGCGAACGAATTTACTTCGAGTGAATTTATTGCAACCTAATGGTATAAGAAGTAAATTCATTCAATAGGGAAACTCAAAGAAAATAACAAACAAGTTATTATTATTATAGGACGCGTTGGTTGTTGTTGTAGACGAACGCGCGCTGGCAATTCATTTGATGACAAGACAAACGTCTTTCTGGGTCTGCATCCCCTTAACAATTGTGTGTATTGAGCTGTACTGTATTATTGCAACTTGGCTTGAATCCGCAGCAATAAGCCAGATAAACAAAATTGTATTAACGCGCCTCGTTAAATCCTCCGCCGTTTCCTCTCTCTCAGTGCTCCACTGTCCGGCTGGCTGCTCTGCCTGTCTGTCTGGCTACTCTGATCCAATCACATTCAGCGTTTCTCCCCCCCACCCACAGTCTGCGAATCAGAGCAGAGTAGGGCGGGTTTTCACGGAATGGAAAGTCTCTTTGCTTGTGAAGAGTGGCAGAAACCTTTCACTACCACACTACAGAAGGTTAACCCTTTCACTGCCACACTACAGAAGGTTAACTTGATTGATTGATTGAAAACTTTATTAACAGATTGCAGAATGGGTACAATACAGTACAGCTCAATACACACAATTGTTAAGGGGATGCAGACCAGAGAAAGACTTTCATCTTGTTTACATCAGGATCCCCCATTTTCAATTCATCATAGAAAATAATGTTATGAATGCCCGAAAACATTTGTGATGTCACAGTATGATGTCATAATCAAACATTCTAGAACATTTGTGTATCTATTCAACAATTCTCTCACAGCTACAGAAGGTTAACCCTTTCACTGCCACACTACAGAAGGTTAACCTTTAAATCTAAACATCTAAATGCTTATTGATGTAGCCTTTCCTTCAGCCAATACCTTGACCCCCAACATTACATGGCTTATGTGAGGCTTCCAACAAACCTTTCACTACCACACTACAGAAGGTTAACCCTTTCACTGCCACACTACAGAAGGTTAACTTGATTGATTGATTGAAAACTTTATTAACAGATTGCAGAATGGGTACAATACAGTACAGCTCAATACACACAATTGTTAAGGGGATGCAGACCAGAGAAAGACTTTCATCTTGTTTACATCAGGATCCCCCATTTTCAATTCATCATAGAAAATAATGTTATGAATGCCCGAAAACATTTGTGATGTCACAGTATGATGTCATAATCAAACATTCTAGAACATTTGTGTATCTATTCAACAATTCTCTCACAGCTACAGAAGGTTAACCCTTTCACTGCCACACTACAGAAGGTTAACCTTTAAATCTAAACATCTAAATGCTTATTGATGTAGCCTTTCCTTCAGCCAATACCTTGACCCCCAACATTACATGGCTTATGTGAGGCTTCCAACAAACCTTTCACTACCACACTACAGAAGGTTAACCCTTTCACTGCCACACTACAGAAGGTTAACTTGATTGATTGATTGAAAACTTTATTAACAGATTGCAGAATGGGTACAATACAGTACAGCTCAATACACACAATTGTTAAGGGGATGCAGACCAGAGAAAGACTTTCATCTTGTTTACATCAGGATCCCCCATTTTCAATTCATCATAGAAAATAATGTTATGAATGCCCGAAAACATTTGTGATGTCACAGTATGATGTCATAATCAAACATTCTAGAACATTTGTGTATCTATTCAACAATTATCTCACAGCTACAGAAGGTTAACCCTTTCACTGCCACACTACAGAAGGTTAACCTTTAAATCTCAACATCTAAATGCTTATTGATGTAGCCTTTCCTTCAGCCAATACCTTGACCCCCAACATTACATGGCTTATGTGAGGCTTCCAACAAACCTTTCACTACCACACTACAGATGGTTAACCCTTTCACTACCACACTACAGAAGGTTAACCTTTCCTTATAATACATTTACATTTAGTAATTTAGCTTTTAGACTTACAAGGCAAATACTTCAACTGCCACAACAACTTGCCACAAGACAGAGTCATTGCCATAACAAAAGAGCCTGATGCAAGGTGTTAATGTCCCCAGAGAGAGGGGGGCCATGGAATACAATGCATTCTGGGTAGGGTTGTAGTTGATTAAATCACAGGTGTGAACCTCTCCACAAGTTCGAAGACCATTCATCTCTGAATGCGTTTACTGATATCTCCATGATTCATAGGATGTAGCTTGAAAAATATCCCACCAAAATGTTCAAGTGATGGCTTATTTTTAAGGTATGAATCTGTACTTTCACAATATGTAAAAAAAAAAAAATGAAGATCCCTCAACATGATCCTGAAGTCCATACCTGGTCACATATATATATTTTTTTATCTCAGTTGAAGACTAGTGTAGTTCACGTGAACGTGCCGTCTTGGACTCACTAAATCATGGCTATTGTTTACACTTTCCATGGGAATGGGATTAGTGTCTCGAGTCTGAATATTCAATGGAAGATGAGATTAGTCGAGTTGGCAATGCTTTTGTGTTGACTTGAATCACTTGGGTGACCACAGTTTCTACAGTCCCGAAAATGGAACATTTCACAAAAGACTGTGTTTGCATTTTTGGATTTACAACATTGAACGAAATATCGAAGGATGGATTTTATTTACAAGTGATCTGAAGGGACTGGGACACAATTTCTTCATAAAGAAGTACGTCAAATGGTGAGTGGATTTAAAATATATATATATATTGGACCGCTGCGTCCAGTGTGTCAGTGATGTGTGTGTGTGGCTGAAATGCGTGTGTTTACTTTCGAATTACCAACGTAATTGTCCTTTTAAGTGTTACATAAAACCCATCTGTGGCCTTGTGCAGAGGAAGGTGGTAAATACATGTTAGAGGAGACTGAGGAAGGGGTTCTATCAGTGTCTGTCTGGTCACCACCAGCTGTTCCTGAAGTCTGGGGCCAGGCGGAAGTTTGTCAGAAGGTTATGGGAAGCTCCTTTAGATAAAATCGGTTCCTGAAGTAATCAGGTGTTGTGGCTGATGTTTGACTGAGAGGCTGAAGTTCAGCAGCTTGTTTTCACTGTGCTGCTCTTATTGGCGTTTCCCTCGATATTCCAATGTACAGTTTTGCTTCTACAGTTGTACAGTTTCCCCCACCCCGCCTATACCCACCCAACCACCTCCAATTGAAATCGTCACAGCAGTAGTTTGTTTATACTTCAGAAGTATGATATTTAAACATGGTCCCCAAAATGAATGGAAGCGAATGAGGAGCCTGACACCTGGGAGGAATGGGGGTGTTGCAGCCTTTGGGATGTTTTAAAAATATAATTTAATATATAATATAATAATTTGTGCTTCACCAAAAAAATATGTCAGCAGCCGCCACTGAGCCATACGTTATTCGCTGTTTACACGTTTATAAAAATTATTTAAAATGTTTATTAGCAACGCCGAGCTTTAAGTACAAGTATAAGTCTTTATTTGTCATCAGATTAACACACACACACACACACATGCGATGAGCGACCCACAGCAACACACACATGCACTGAGGCGCAAGTCGTGAGACATGTGTGTGTGTTTGTGTGTGTGTCATTTTGAGATCATGACGCAAATCGCTTCCTGTTGAATGGATCAGACAGCGATCAGATGGCCGAAACTCGGCTGTTTTACACACGCCTAGATGTAGATGGGGTTTCAGGTGTTGTGGGGATATCTGTTCTGGGGGAGTCAGGATTGGACATGTTTGCTGTGTGCGTAGGCAGTAATGAAGGCTGCCTTCTTGATGGGTGATTGGCAGTTCCATAAGCCCCAGCATATGGTGACAGGTGTAATTTTGGTGATGGGTAGTGGATGATTAGTAAGGTTGCTTCCATCAGTTGACACTGATTTAGCACAACAATGGCAGCAATCACCAGCAGTGAAATACTCGTATAGTGCTCAATGTAGCAGAACAGCAGAACAATAAGCTATTACTTAATCTGGAAGTCAAGCCAATAGGGAGGTGTAGTGGTTACGTCATTGCCGTTTTCTGTGTTCCACCCTCTGTCCAACGCAATGTATTTCCCCATTGCCCATTTCTAAATCATCTCGTTTAAAACAAATAAAGCATTAACATTTACATGGTGTACCTTTCTGTGCTTATTCATCCACAATCTATAGCTCAACATGAAAATATTCGCAATTAATCATAAAGAAAAATCACCACATTTGATTTCAACCAAAAATGCTTAAACAACAATGTTAGTGATAGAAAGGAACACATTTTGTGCAAAAATGGAAAGCTTTTCAATTTACATGCGGCAGAATTGTTACAATAGCTGATAATCCATTTTCCCAATGATAAATCCCTATACGGGTGGAACAACCAGTGACGTCAGACTACACCTCCCTATACAGCAACAAAACAAAACTCAGGATCTACCAAAGCTGGATACTCTCAACACTACTATACGGTGCAGAATGCTGGAAAACCACATAAAGCGACATCCATAAATTATCCACTTTCCACACCTCATGCCTGCTCAAGATCATCTCCAACATTATACAATGGCATGCAAATTTATTGATTCTGATTGGCTGAAACACTTCTTTCAGACGTTGTTATTTCTCATAACACACTCCATGTGATCCCAGAACCCGCCCACAACCGAATAACTTTTTTTTGAATAAAACCAAGATGGCGGACAATAATCTTTATGAATGGATGTATTGATATCGTCATAACAACTCATTCAAAAACGATAAAGTCACGTGGAATGTGTTAGTTGCACAATGTTGGATTATGTAATTGGTTGGTCATGACTCATTGTGAAACAAAATATAAATCGCGGGAAGTGTGTGGTTAGATGCAGTGGCGTCGCGTGGGTAAAATAACAGGGGAAGCCAAAAAAAAAAAATTATTAAAAAGAAAATTATTAAATATCTTTATTAATTTTTTTTTTTTTTTTTTTTAAGTCAAGCAGTCACCATGTACACTACAGTATGGCTCGGCGGCCAGTCAAACTTTATTTTTATTTATTTAACAGATTGCAGAATGGGTACAATACAGTACGGCTCAATACACACAATTGTATAAGGGGATGCAGACCAGAGAAAGACTTTGTCTTGTTTACATCAGGGTCATTAATACTGCTGGAGCATTGGTTCATTTTTGGTCCGATCTTTCCTTGCACGATTTTGCGCGCCGCGTGGGAGCAAATTCGAGACACATATTCGGTTGCAAAAAGGTGTCCCACGGTGGCCGTTAATATTTTCACGCGGATCGGAATCACGGCGCGCCCGTGGGACACTTCTCCGTTTCGGCGAGTTTATTCCACGCTTTCGGTTTTCCTTTTCTAAGCATTTTCGGGGCTACATGTGAATGAGTAAAAGTTGCGGGACGCCCAGATGTTTCCACGATAGAAAGCTCGCGTGGATCCCATAATAGGCTCACTTAATACAGCGTTTTTAAAATCACGCAACATTTTCAGGGTCGCGAGCCAACCTTTTCCC
Source organism: Notolepis coatsorum (assembly GCF_963971535.1). Classification (NCBI taxonomy): domain Eukaryota; kingdom Metazoa; phylum Chordata; class Actinopteri; order Aulopiformes; family Paralepididae; genus Notolepis; species Notolepis coatsorum. The sequence continues at coordinate 33,495,017 of NC_140180.1, read as the reverse complement.
CTCGTTTTCGATGATGGAAGTGATTTAGGAAAAGCTTCGGCACGCCGAGAGGTACCCGTGGATTTAATCTCGCGAGGATCGGGGCAATATTCGGCCCGTGGGAGCAGTCACGGGTTAATACAATGTTCAGAGTGCAGAGGGGAGGTGTGCAGAGGGGAGGCCACACTCAGGATTCTTCTCACAGCCCCGTTTTAAACTTTTAGGGTGTGGCAGTCAGCTCGAATCTGATTGGCTAGGATCGGATTTGGACTCTAGATACATGAATCACATGGTTGAGGCTGGAGAAAGAGACCTACCCCCTGCCTCCTCTCCTCTATAGCTGCAGTGAGCACAGTGAGTCTGACAGTGTGTTAGAGGGAGTGAGAAGGAGAAGAGGGAGACATTTAAAAAAAATTAAAAAAAATTATAACAGATGAAAAAGAATGTAAACTATATTAAAAAAAATTATATATATATATATTTTTTTTTCTTCATATTTCATATTTGATATTAATTCATATTTTAATAGGGAGGCATGGCTTCCGTTGGCTTCCATAAGGATTCGCCACTGGTTAGATGGCATTTGTTGTAGAACCTCCCTCTCCTTCAAAAGGACACTGTCATTTCACTATTAATAAAATGTTCAATCAATCAATCAAATAACAACCGTTAACTTCACTTTTAGATGGCATGCTTTGTAGCAACCTATGTATAGATGTAGCACTGTCTATCTGTATGTCATATGTTATGATGCATTGAAAATTGGGGACCCTGATGTAAACAAGACGAAAGTCTTTCTCTGTTCTGCATCCCCTTAACAATTGTGTGTATTGAGCTGTACTGTATTGTGAAGAAGTCCACTATTATCCCTGTACCCAAAAAATCCAAGCCTGCTTGCCTCAACGACTACCGCCCTGTAGCTCTCACCTCCATAGCCATGAAGTGCTTTGAGAAGCTAGTAAAGGGCTACATCTGCTCCTCCCTCCCCATCAACATGGACCCCCTGCAATTTGCATACCGCCCCAACAGGTCCACGGAGGACGCCATAGCCCATGTGCTGCACACAGCAGCATCACACCTGGACAAGAGGCAGGGGAACTATGTGAGAATGCTATTCATCGACTACAGCTCGGCATTCAATACCATAGTCCCCTCCATACTCATAGCCAAGCTCAGGGACCTGGGCTTGAACTATGACCTCTGCCAGTGGGTCCTGGACTTCCTGACGGGCAGACCCCAGGTGGTGAGAGCAGGCAACTGCACCTCCTCATCCATCACCCTCAACATAGGGGCCCCCCAGGGCTGTGTTCTGAGTCCCCTCCTCTACTCCCTGTACAAACACGACTGTGTGGCTCAGCGGAGTAGCAATACAATCATCAAATTTGCTGACGACACAGTGGTGGTGGGCCTGATCTCTGCCAACGACGAGAGGGCCTACCTGGAAGAGGTCAAGGTCCTGGCGGGATGGTGCCAGGAAAACAGCCTCTCCCTGAACGTCAGCAAAACAAAGGAGATGATTGTGGACTTCAGGAGGTCGGGGGTCAAGGACTACAGCCCCCTCAGCATCGACAGGGCACCGGTTGAGAGAGTCAACAGCTTTAAGTACCTCGGAGCCTACATATCCGAGGAATTGACATGGACCACACACATTGACAGTGTTGTGAAGAAGGCACGACAACGCCTCTACTTCCTCAGGCGCCTAAGGAAGTTCCAAGTCAGTCAGAAGATCCTTAAGAACTTCTACTCATGTACAATAGAGAGCATCCTGACTGGCAATATCACCTCCTGGTTTGGGAATAGCACTGCACAAGACCGAAGCAGACTACAAAGAGTGACACGTTCAGCCGAACGCACAATTGGAGGGGGGCTCCCCACCCTCCAGAACATTTACAACAAGCGTTGCAGGGGCAAGGCTAAGAGAATCATTAAAGACTCCAGTCACCCGAACAACTGCCTCTTTGAACTGCTGCGGTCAGGCAAGCGATACCGGAGTCTCAAGGCGAGCACAGAAAGACTCAGAAGAAGCTTCTATCCCCAGGCCATCAGGCTGCTAAACGAACAATGAACACTACACAACAACAACCATCAAACGCACATAGCACACACATCCACACACACACACTCACTTTAAACAAACACACTGTAGCACCCACCCCACACACTTTATAGCACACACTCACTTTAAACAAACACACTGTAGCACCCACTCCCCACACTTTATATTTATTGATGAAGGATTGCACTACAACTCGTACACCTTACTGTAAATTGTACCTAAATTGTACCTCATCCCATTTCTGCTTTGCACTATATAGTACTGTACATTAGTACACTGCATAGTATTGTATATTATATGGTAACTCAGTTACGTCTATTCTGCATCGAACATTGTACATATGTCTATACTGAACACTGTGACCTCATTTTGTACTTTTCTACTTCTAAATTACATGCTATACTATGTTATTTGATACTATCTTGTCTAGCACAGTCTCTGGAGCGTAACAGTAAGAAGCATTTTGTATGAAAGTATTCTGTACTTCTGTATGACAACTATTAAAGAAACTTGAAACTTGAAACTTGAGAAACTATTGTACCCATTCTGCAATCTGTTAATAAAATGTTCAATCAATCAATCAATCAATCAATCAATCAATCAATCAATCAAATAACAACAGCTAACTTCACTGTTAGATGGCATGCTTTGTAGCAACCTGCCTCTGCAAAAGGACACTGTCGCACGAAGCGATTTCACTGGATGTCCCGGACACAATGGAGTACGGATATATTCGTAACGAATAATTAAAAAAATATATGTTTAACTGGAATATGTTAGTTGTTTACACAATGTTGGATAATGTAATTGGTTTGTCATGACCCATTGTCAAAACAATAATACATCGCGGGATTTATATGAAGTTTGTTGTTAGATGGCATGCTTTGAAGCACCGCACCTGCTTCTAGACACGGAGGCAATTTTTTTTTACCTACTTTTTCTGTGGATGGTTTTGTGAATAAATCTCCATTATGCTTCAATTACTGTGTGTTTATTGTATAGCAATAAGGTTGGATGAATTCGGCCATTGTATAAAAGACATTACATCACTTGAAGTCATGTGTTACACGAATTAGATCATGCCTAGGGGGGTCTAACGACCCTCGGCTGCTCCTCGGGCCTAACAACCACCCCTAGGCATGATCTAATTCGTATAACACACTCCTGCACGTGATGTAATGCTTAAATAACCTCCTCAACATTACCCAACAAGATGACATGCACTGTATTAATTAATAAACGAAGGTGGACCTGGATTGGCCACTTACTCCAACGCAATCCCAAGAGTCGCATTACACTGGAAGGCCCCAGAAGGCCAAAGAAAGAAAAGGAGGCCTAAAACAACATGGCGTAGCGTAGGACTATATAGAAGGAGCTCCAGCAAAACCACCAGAGCTGGGGGACCATAGAGAAGATGGCCAAAGACAGAGGAGAAACTTTGTTGCTGCCCTATGCGCCAGCCGGAGTAATGGGGTAAGTAAGTACTCTTCAGTTGACCACTGCACTTTGTGTTCTGTACACAGCTGTGATAATGCACATACCCCGTAATTATTCTGATGTTTAAAGGTAAAACCTGTAATCCCATCAAACAGCATCCTCTAAGCAAAAGAGCCCTGCTTGGTACTGTGCTGTTTACATTTTGTTCATTGGAGTGAAGTGGATTCCCAGCTTAAATTCCCTATTTACTACTTCTTTCTGCGTTGTGATTTAAACCTTTTTACAAGCTCTTGGGATCCACTCTGTGCTAAATGCAGATAACCAGTGTTTTAACTTGGTTACTGCTTACCCAGAGAGAAAATACGGCGCGGCCGTTGAAATGAAGCGAGATCTGAGCAGTTTGAAAAAGAACCCGTTTTTAATGAAAAAAGGATTTCAATTAGATGTTACAAAAGAAATATTTGAAAGAATGGTGCAATGAATTCTACCGGGAGCAATCGCTATGCCGAAGGTCAGTAGAATTCAGTCTAAATTCTCAATAACAAGCTCTGTCTAAAAACACGTCTCGTCTCGTCTTCGATTCTGCTGCGTCGATTTCTCCTCCTTGCTGGGTCTGTTGTGGAGAAAAAAGGTGTGTGTTTCTTGTTCCTTCCTGGTTCTGTTCGGGTGTGTTCTCACTCTCCTGGCACGGAGTCTTTGCTAATATCCAATTTAGGCTCCGCCTCTAGTTTTACAGAAAGCGGGCGTTTTCCAAACTCTCTTCGAGTGTTCCTATTGGAGGACACTTATTCTCAGCTCTCATTGGCTAACTCCTTATCGTGACGTTTTACACCGAATTACGTCACGATGTGGATTCTAAGTCCAAATCCTTTGATCAACTGCTCCTTTGTAAAGAAAAGACTGTCTGGCGTCTCTCAAGGCAGTTCCTTTGTATTGGACCATTTGCCTAGAACACTTAGGGTGTAAAATCACCCAGTTTATTACTCCCAGGAAGTCCAAACGAGACTATCTCTTCATTTGATCAACAGCTGCCTGTCTCAATCACTCTGGTTAAGAGCCTTGAGTCCACGCAGCTGTTTCAAATCACAGATACGTCTTGTTTGTTTTGTTGAATGAAAATGGATAGCGGCAGAGAAGCCAGGAGAATTTGTGAATGCATTTTACCTGTCGGTGTTGTGCCATTCTGAGACCCAAGGTGTACAGTACAATAGTTGGTTTGACTGAAATCTACTACAGGAGTTTAGTAACTTATTATACTATGAATTTCTCCAGACCTCTCTGGGTAGAGCCTGGGGTGTGGCCATCAGTAGCAACCCCTGCCCCTATCCACACATCAGACAACAACAACAAAAATGTTAAACAAACTGCAGTACTATGTTGTCAACTTTTAACTAGAGGTCACTGTTTGACAGTATAACATTCAAACTTTAAATAGGTGTATTGCCCATTTGCAATTATGTCAGCAGAAAATTCAATGACCAATGCCTTTTTCAGTAGATGTCATTATAGGACCACAATGGAAATAAGTAGGCTTTTTTGTCAAGTTTTTTTGTGATGTCCATGACAAAATTGGTGGCATGGATGAATGTAATGTTTTACCATTGTGTGTAACCATCTCTTTTTTAAATTGTCAAATAAAACTGACAGACTGAGTAATGACATGCACTTCAGAATCTACTAGAATAGATGCTCAATGGAGCATGTCTGTGGCATGCTATAGTGGGTCATAAATAGTTCCCCCTAATAATGTTTTATGTCGTCTCTTGTGGCCTTTTGATTTGAAGCTAGAAGCCCTCATTGGAATTGATCATAAAAAAAAAATTATGGAGTGCTCATGTTTTTAATATTGTCTGTTTACATTGAAATGTGAAGACATGTTATAAATTAGTTTGTATTAGTGTGCTCTCACTATCGTGTTTTTATTTGTGTTACTTTTAATGTTGGTCTACAGTATACGTGAACATAGCGGCACGGTGGTGTAGTGGGTAACACTGTCGCCTCACAGCAAGAAGGTCCAGGGTTCGATTCCCGCTTGGGGACCGGGTTTCCATGATGCCAGGTACCCAGGTGGGGTATCTCCCAGGCCTTTCTGTGTGGAGTTTGCATGTTCTCCCCGTGCTCTCAAGGGTTTCCCCCCTGATAAGATAAACCCAATGGAAAAACATGCACAACAACAGATCACTAACGCTGTGGCGTCCTTGACCAAGACGGGCAGGAGCACTTGGATTGGTCCCCTGGCGCGGCCCTCGCCGACGCCTGTCTGCTCCCGGCTGCCCTTGGGGGGAAGGACGACGGGATGGGTTAAGCGCAGAGACTAATCGCATCGGCGATCCTACAAAGACAATGCATGCGTGTGTGTGTTCCGGTGTGTGTGTGTGTGTGCTAACCTCTAAACATTGAGGATAATTGCATGCCAATTAAAGACCTCTGAACAGGTCCTGCATTATTATTACGTGAACATTTTCTGTATGCTACCTTCTTGACCAGGGCCCACTTGAAAAAGAGGTGGAAATATCAACGTGCAAATGAGTGACTGAAACACAAGCTGGTTATGACGAACAATTAGCAGTTATCAGGGATTGGCCAACTGTCTCTAGTATTTCACGGTCTGTGCTGACCCCCTGCGGTAGTCTTGATGGCAGCATTTGAAGCCGTTGTTGTTTACCTTTGACGGATAAAAGGTGAATCACAACTACACAAAGGACTATATGAAAGTCACTTGAGAATGCTGGAAATGAATTCCCCAAAAATACTTCCCGTTGCCTGATGTGAAAAATATTCCCACACACTCATCCATGTGCCAACTTTCTGCACCAAAGCACAGGCTTGTGAGATATACACCCACACACAGACACTACCGAATGCATAATAGCCTCACACAGACATAATTAACATTTTCAAATATACTGTAACATGATCTATTTTAAGAACTTCTAATGCAACTTGTAAAAATATATGTGGATAGCGATAGTGCATTCAACAATAATAGACCTAAACATAAAATGTATCATAATCAGTAATGTTGTGAAGGGCCAGATTAAACCGAATATATATATTTATTTATATATATTTAATTGTATTTGTATATTCTCTAATATTCCCTGATATCCCTTGTATATTCCTTGTACAATATGCATTGAATATCCATTCTAGCCTACTGAACATCCCATAATAGTCTCCATTCTACTATTGGTCGAGACCTTGGTGCCAGGCTGCCATACCCCTCAGACCCAGTTCAAACGTACCGCTCGACATGTACGAACAAGTCCTAGTTCCGCGTAGGAATTTGGCTACTGCACCACTAATGGGACTATTTGTTCATAGTGCGTATATATACTGCGCTACTAAAGTAGGACTTTTTTTTCAGTCCAGTTTCTTACCCTCCAATAGAGTCACAGACGTAAAGCCTCCCCGCGATGCCACGTGTGGGAGTAAGGCCAAGTTCGCCTACCATCGGTATTGAGACATCGTGTATATTAATATTTGAATAGTCATATTTGGCACTATATCGTCGAGTTGGACGTAGTCTATTAAGCTAATAATAGTCTGTTAATATATAGTGCTTCGTGCGGTGAGAATACTACCGTAGTCAGTACCCCATCGTTTCGGGCAGAGAACTGGCTGCTTACCCAGGGTGGTTGACCCTATGTGAAGCTGCACCCGAGGAGCCCCAGAGCCGACGAGCGAGTGGACCTGTATACCGGATTATTCTACCGACGACAGCCCGCCTTCCCAGGCACGGATTATGCTTTGGATACTTTGATTATTCTATGCATAAAGACCCCCGACACTACCGTGTGTTGGAACCCCCCCCCCTGGAGAGGACACAAGGTGAGGAGACGCTCTGCAAGACGAGGTCTCTCCACATCTCTCCCCCGTGGACCGGAGAGAGCCGGCCCACAAAGAGTCCACCTGCTTTCATCTGTGGTCCAAGGATCGCCGGCGCATTGAACGGCACTACAGTGGGTTCTCCTGGGATACCCTTGGCCGGACGAGGCAGCTGGATTCTACCCCCCCCCCCCTCCTACTCCTGTCGGCTTACAAGCGACCGGATTAACCCCCTCTAGTGTATCCAGCCTATAATCATTAAAGTATCATTGCTGTTATTCCTTAACTATTCCAGGTTGTATATTTACCACCTGCGCCTTCAGAGATTGGACATTATCTATTGATATACCGACGAATACTCCTTGCCATAAAAGTGCATACTATTTCAATTCATAAATGTAATTAAGTGATTAAGTGTTTAGTCTACACACCATCGCTGTGTAGGCAATAAAGACTTGTTTCTAATTCGTACATTTGTGTTGGATCCGTTTCATCTACGTGAGAGTGTTCATGATAATATATTTATGCCGTGTACTGGGTGGCCGAATATTAAGTACAAAGGTAGTGGTAGTAAGTATCATATCTAGTAATACAGTCAGGGAATTGTACCCCTCAGTTACAAGTAACAAAGGTATTACATGTCACATTAGAAATAAAAACAAATGTACTTTGAGATTATGTTACTGAAACATTAAGTCAGAGAACATCAGAAACAACTGACGAAGGCCACTTTGAAGATACTTTCGGGAAATACATGGCGTGTGTGTGTGTTTGAATTGACTGTAGGTGCACATTTACAGGATCACAGCGCTGGCAACTTATCCCAATTTGCATTCTTGTCGATCATTTCTAAAGTCTGTCCATCATAGAGTTGTGTCACAGTTTTTTTTTTATTTTTTTATTATTATCTTTTCCCCCCTCATTTTTCCTCCAATTTTCTCCAATCCCAATGTTAGTCGTTATGCCAATTCCCAATCCCCTTCCTGGTCGCTGCGCACTTATCCACCACAGTTGGTCTGGGAGAGTGGAGGCTATCACGTGCTTCCTCCGACACACGTCTAGCCAATCAACCGCTTCTTTTCACCTGGCAGAGCGGACTCTCACTGAGAGGGTGTAACGTGTGGAAGGATCACACTACCCCCCTTAGATCCTATCCGCGCTGAGCAGGCGCCCCGACCGAACTGTAGGAGTTTACAACGACCCGGACCCACCCCGCCAGCTTTCCCACCCTCTAATACAGCCAATTGTATTAGTGTGAACGGCCAGCCAAGCTGGTGACAACGCCGGAGCTGTGAGCTGGATTCGAACAGGCGAATCCAGCGTCTCCGGTGTTGGTGACGAACACAATCTCCGCTACGCCACCTGACCGCTAATGTTGTGTCACAGTTCTATCAGAGACAGTTGCTGCCCATCTCTGTTTCCACAAACGTCCCATCATTTCAAGTCTAGAGATTTTCTATAATAACTATAATGGAGCAACTTTCCAGATCAGTATCAGCTTGTGGAGATTGCAACTAAATGATGTTGGCTGCACATGGTCACTTTGCCCTCAGGAACACATAATTTGTTGTGCGCTAACAAAAAAAAACTCAATTTCAACATCCATTTAAAGGAATCGAGTGATCATACCCATGTCTACTGAAAGCTTGGATTCCGTTATTAGATGTATTGGAGCTGCCAAAGACCCACGTGTTTAATCATTGCCATTATCTCTCAGATGTATTTATTATTATTATTATTTGTATTATTTGTATTATTTGTATTATTTGTATTATGCATGTATATTATTATGTAAACCTAACTCCTCAAACTTGTGATGAATTGTGAAGATTTAGATTTAGATCTTGTCCAAATGCATTACATCACCAAGACATGTACTCTTCCCTGATGCGTTGAATGCACGGTCGAATCGAACAGTATATTCAAAATAAAGGTGGTTGAAACAATGAATTCAACCTACAATTCAAAAATAAACTCAGTGAATTCCTGCAGTTTAATGCGGGTTTGGTACAAGACCCCAGAACTTTATGGATATCGGTAAAGGGTTTTATCAAGAATAACTACTGTCTTTGCCTCCAACCTCCGCAAGAAACGTCTATCCAAATTGGTAGAGCTGGAAGTGCTTCACTCTTCGTTGTTCTCCTCTTTACAACGCAACTACTCGTGTCAACTGGAGTCTCAAATTAAAGTGTTGAAAAAGGAAATTAACTCCATCTTAAGACAACAATCTCTCAAAGAGCACCTACTGGTGGCTTCAATTATAAACTGGCCCCTGTAAATGTCCAAATCCCCCCCCCCACCAATGTACAGTTCCTTCCCCTTCGAATGTATACAGTATATTTTTTATGATCTCTTTTTACTACACAGTTCTGTATATCTGTATGTCTTGTATGTCATAAATGTCCTGATAAATTGAAAATGGGGGACCCCGATGTAAACAAGGCGCAAGTATTTTTCTGGTCTGCATCCTCTTAGCAGTTGTTTTGTATTGAGACATACTGTATTGTACCCGGTCTGCAATCTGTTAATAAAGTTTTCAATCAATCAATCAAAACAGTTTGGTATGGCCAGTCTACAGATGACAAGGCTATACAAAAAACTGCACAAACTGCTCAAAAACAGGCTCTGATCTTCCACCCATTGAGGATGTTTACCACAGCACCATTAAAGACTCCTCCCACCCACACACTGTTGTCACCACTGCCATCAGGCAAGAGGCACCACGGCCAAGAACAAGAATCTCAAGAGTTGAGGCCATCTTCTTCCCCCAGGGGCCCAGGCCATCCACATGCACCACAACACATGACTGGACTAATGCACTCCTACTACTGTGCTGCATGTTTAGTTTAGTTTATTTATTTAGCATATTATAAAAAAAAACAGTGCTAGGAGGGAACGAAGCCCAAAGGGCTTGTACAAAGTTCCACTCCCATCTCATTGTCCATAAACAATATGAACTAAATACATGTGTAGCATGGTCTACAAAATAAACAGGAACAGAGACATAAGGCAGACACTATAGCGAAAACATGGAAGATTGACATGAGTCAGTAACAAGAACAATATTTTTTTTTTTTTAGTACAAGAGGGCAAAGAAGAGGAGAATAACATATTAACGGTATATAATGAGGAAAAGGAAACAAGCAGTCATACTTACAGTCGATGTACAGTAACACTGATGCACAGTGATGTACACTACTGAATGTTATTGTTGCACTTCTATTATTTTACTAGTAATTTTATAATATTTTGGTATAATGCTAATGTAATGAGGTGGGTTGGGTTGGATGGGTGTGGGTGTGTGTGTGGGGGGGGGGGGTATGTTTGATTATGGTATGTATATATTGTTTCCTATGTTTATTGTTGGTTTTATTTTTAATTATGTTGTTTGTTGGGCGGCTGAGTGGTGCAGTGGGCAAGGCGCTCGCCACTAACGCAGGAGATGCTGGTATTGAGAAAAGATGCGACAGGCTGCCTCCTCGTGTACCGAAGGGGACACGTGATGCAAGGCTTCTATCCTCACTACAGCCGACCAGTGGGAGGCATAGTCTAGCAACGTTCAAGACAAGGGAGGGAAGAATTGGAAATACGAAATTGGGATGGGAGAAAAATAGAAAATGAGGAGAAAAAGTGTATACAAAAAATATATATATATATGTTTGTTTGTATTTATTGTAAATGGTAAATGGCAGTTTTTGTTTTGTGTGGACCCCAGGAAGAGTAGCTGTTGCCATTTGTAACAGCTAATGGGGATCCAAATAAACTTAAACTTGTAACACAGAGGTTGCAGTGTTTTCTTCTACTATTGTCCACTAGTGTTTCCATGGATGTGTGTTGCATGACTGTTGGTTGTGTTGCTGTGTCTGTTGTTATTGGTGTGATGGAGTGTTAGCACGTCATTGTTTCTTAACACTATGATCGCCGGGGACGAGTTAAGACGTCATTCCTAGCCATGCTCATTCTGCCGAAGACGCCGTAACTCGTCTTTGATGTCAATATTTAAAAAATATGTGACCGAAATCATATTTCCCCTCCGGAGCCCTGAGACACACTGCAAAGCTCCACTCAACTCTCTAGCGGTTCAAGAGTGCCATCTGGTGGTCGATCGGCAGATCGCCAACCGGAAATGAGCCTTTGAACCGGTAGTGCTCATCCATATGTGGTCCGGGCACTCGCTATCGTTAGAGAGACTCCGTCTTGATACAGTGAACATCGATCGGTGCAAATAACTCGAAAAAACAACATGATTTGGACGTATATACTATTATACAACCTGGAAATGGATCGGGCATTTTCTCCATCCCATAATAGAAAAAATTCTATTCCACGCTCATCTGCCAGCGGCGCGAGGAAGCCACGGTAAGATTCAGCGTTATATTCTAACGTGTTCCATATAAACTGCTATGATGAACATATGACCCACTCTGGATGAATCATCTAACGCTGCCCACGGAATTATAAACGATCCCCCGCCCATCCGGTCATCATCAGATGACACGTAGTAACTTCTAAAACCACGTCCAGTTGACATTTTTTATCTCGCGCCGATTGCTATCAAACTGTATTTGATCATCAATATAATGCATTTGGAGCTATAAATCAAGTTCTGGAGAAAGCTGCAGAAAACGATAAAAACATACTTATACTTTAGACCATATTTTAGTATGAATATGTGAATGAAAAAGTTTAACGTTGCTACACCCTGAACAATACATATAGGACATTGAATGGGCCATAATAATGGCAATTTAGCAATAGAATTTAAAAAGTTATAGCCCTGCAAAGAAGGGGAACTTCTCCATAGACAAATAGAGCTGGCGAGGGATGGTAAATTATGAATTTAACCCATGGCGATCAAAGTGTTAAGCCGTGGTCTCTTTTGTAAACATACTATAAACCTTTCCTGACTGAATATCTCAGTTCCAAATGGGAGAAATATCTATTGAAGGGTGATTGATTTCAAAATGAGAGAAGAAGAGACGACTCGCAGGGAATTGGGAGGCTCGGGTGGCATGATTACACAGGGCTTCTGAATGATTTTTGTTTGTTTGTTTCTTGTTTTTCCAATTATTGATGTATGTGCCAGGATCTATGCAGTGCAATTTTCTCTTTTCTTACACTAAGCATAGGCCCACTCAAAGTATTGCCAAGTACTCACTACGATGAAAATATTAACCGTTTGCAATACACAACGTTGGATTTGCCATCACAAAACATTGCTATTCCATAGGACGTGACAATGTTCAAATTAGTGGTAGTGTAAAAGAGCAGAGAACACAGTGGGTAAGACCCTGTAACCGGCCTCTCTTTCACTGGAGGACAAGAGATATAATTTCTTTTTTTTATCTACTTTTTCTCCCCCCTTTTTTCAGTATTTTTCTCCCATCCCAATTTAGTCGTTATGCCAATTCCCTTCCTGGTTGTTGTGCGCATTTCCCCCCCACTTGCCGGCCTAGGGAGGGTTGATAGATACTATCACATGTCTCCTCCGATACATGTGGAGTCAGCCAGCCGCTTCTTTTCACCTGACAGCAAGGACTCTCACTGGGGGAGAGTAACGCGTGGGAGGATCACACTATTTCCCCCAGTTCCCTTCCTCGCTGAGCAGGCGCCCCGACCGACCTGTAGGAGTCGCTGTTTACAACGACCAGGATACACACCCCACCGGCTTCCCACCCGCTAACACTGCCAATTGTGTTAGTATGGACGACCGACCAAGCCGGAGGTACCGCTAACAGCTGGATTCGATACCAGTGTCTCTGCGGTGGTAGGCAGACGCTTAGTCCACTGCGCTACCCAGCCGCCACAAGGGGATATCATTTCTGCAGGTAATTGCTGATGGTAATCATAGTCCTCTTTGAGTGAAGGAAGAGCCTCTGCCATTTTCATCTCAGTGGGCAAGGCCAACGGTCAACTTCCCTATAAAACACTGTGCGCTCCACGGGCTAATTACTGGAGACTGGATGTCCATACTCTCTAACACTCCTCTAGCTTCTCCATCCTCATTATCTCCACAAGTTTCTTTAATCCGATTCAATCATTTTCCAATTAGGTAAAGCCATGATATTTTCGTGACATCAGGCCACTTCCAGATTCTCTTTACACATGTTTTCAATAATACCTTGTTAACTGGGATTTAATTTAGGTCATTGGCATTGTTGGCACATTCTTAACTGAATGAACACATTAGCATCTATGCCTGTGCTGAGGTATCAAAATACAGAGAATGGATTCATGAAAAGATAGGTAGATAGAGCATAGGTAATTGAGTCATAGTGCTTCACAAAGAATAAGTTTTAGGATATCCAAAATTAAAATAGTAAAAATGTGATGTTAGTTGTCCTGCTGGACCTGGCCAATAGCCTTGCAGTAGCATTCTGAACTCTTTGTAGATGGTGCAGGGATGACTTGAGGCAGGTAAAAAGGGAACTGCAGTAAACTGCAGATGATGTAAACGTGTGAATGATCAACTCTAGCTCAGGTTCCATAGTTCCACCAGAGTTTGGCAATGTTTCTCAAATGGAAGAAAGATGTACAGGTCAACGCCTTGATATGTTGAGTGAAGTAATAATTTATAATAATAAATTATAATAATTTAATAATAATAACATTGAAATTGTTAAGGTTTTACCGTACAGCTAAAGATCTTATCCACAAAGAAAGAGAGAAAGTCACTGCAGTCCTAAAGTTTATATATTTTATAGCCAAAGTACAAACACAGTAACCTGGAAAGTGACAGGAATTTAATTAATTTAATTTAACTTAAAACCTGTTCCCCCCCACAGGGTCGGTACCGACCCCTTTTGACATTATGACCATATAGGCATATTATTAACATCACTACTATGCCACAAAAGCATGTAGAATGTAAAACGTTAGGTTGGCAATAGGTTAGCAATAGGTTAAAAGTGTCCTTATATCGTTTTAAGTTTTCTATTTGCGATCGTCTATCCGACCCGGAACCGGAAATGGAAATTTTGAACCATGGGAATTGTAGTTTTCTTGCTGACATTTTGTGGAGGAGATTCATAGCTGTCGGCCAGCGTTGAAATTTATCCGATCTACACTTCCTGTCACATACTATGGTGGTTCAAAGTTCAGCGTTCTGAATGAATCATATCAATAATTGTTATGATTCGCGATAATAAGCCACAAAAGGTAACGTTTTTGACAAATATTGAAACGCAGTCAGTTTCTCCTCACTATTGTTAGCATGTGGGAACAATTAGATCTGAAATTAGTTTCAAAACGGTTACACTGTGGGGGAAATAAAAAAGTACAGTCGATTACAGTAAATATCAGTATCTGTTATTATGCACGCCTGGTGATACTAAATCCAAATTGAACTCGGGCATTTGAAAGATACTATATGTATATATATATATAAATGTGCGAATTGGCTATAATAAGGTAATGTATAAGCATATATTCTATATTCTATAATAATATTTCAAATTGCATTGGTCCGGATTGGGAGAATTCAGTACTGTATACAGAACCTTCGGTTCTATCATCTTCCCTTTATTAATTTCCTTAGATCTTTTGTACACATGATCTCAAGAGGGTACTGAACGAGGTCAGTGGCAGTTTTTTAAGTCTGGTCATTATTATCATGGTGTTATTCACTGTCAAAGATGAAAAGAAAAATCATAATTCATATTTTCCTTTGTTTCATCACAATTTAAGCAAGCCTAGTAATAGACACAATATTTCTGACACTGAGAATACATTCACGGAGGTCCATAGATGTACCTAGATACCAAGAATATGCAAATAGCCCTTGTAGAAGTTGAGCAATATTCCATTTACCTAGGTATACATTTTATGCAGATTTTCCCCTTGGGTGGAACAGCTTGAAATTAGACCAACAAGCAGGGGGTTCCATAATAACAGAAACAATAATTCCCCCCCGGAGCGTAAGACTGTGGCCGAGAGCTATACGTGAAAAATGTTCACTAAAACATGGACGTTTTGTCGAGAGACATTTTGTAGGAGGCATGCGCAGCTCGTGTAGGTGCTTTTAGCTCTGCCTTTCTCTGTATCTCCCACAAATCATCAAATCAAACGTCATTATCCACATTATCCCGCTTTCACTTGCAAAATAGTGAAAGCAAAAAAGTTTTCTGTGATTTATCCATACATGCATCTTGAATGCAGAAGCTAGGGCAGCTGAAGGCTATAATGAGGGCAATATGTATTCCACGATGCATTGTCTTTCGACAAATCAGAGGCCATGTTGATTGGCTAATAGAATAACACAAGACTCAGCGCACCTCATTTGCGCGCAAGTATATTTTGTTTTATTTTAATAGTTTGTATGCAACCCAACAACTCAAATAATGAGTAGAATAATTTGAGCATGTGTGGATTATCTTTAGTGCATGGTTATATATATGGTACCCCCCCCCCCCCCACACCCCATCCAATGGGCAAACGCTCCCCTGGGTCTTGAGCCCTAGTTCCTGTGTAGATTAATTGCATCATCTCACTAATTTCAATTGGAATAAATGCCCATTCAAGCATAATTTTTATTGAAAAGGGTCCCATCATACTGTTCAAGATATAGGGGCAATGTATAAAATGAATGCATTTCAGAACACACCCAAAAAAAGTGCAGGTCATCAACCAAATCAGTACACTTACTCGCCTATACTTTTTATGGGCCATGTCAACTACTGTACATGACTGTCTTGCGTGACCAGCGAGAAACAGAGCATCTGGTGTAGGATGTAAAAGGCTGCACTGTGCTGCACTCTGCTGTGTGAATGGAACACGGCCAGGGGAGTTCCGGTGTCAGTTTGCTCTCCCCAGAGCAAAGACTCACTCTAATCCTCTCCTACCATTGATTTTGCATGCTTCCGCGCCACCTCACATTTTCTCATCGCATTCTGTCTGGATGTACAGTAAGAGTATTATTTTTTTTGTTTAACCAGGAAAATCCCAAGACATGCAGCAGCATAAACACATAGTTACAGACCGAAAACACAAAAGGAGACACAAACATTTAAATAGTTTTTGATTAGTTTCGTAATCTGATAAATACAAAATAAAAACATTTACATCCTAAGGAATCTGCTTCAAATCTTGAAATTTTGGATTTGAAAACATTCAGCAAGATTAATTAATTGAGTGTTAAGACATTCTGTAACGTATTCCAAGCCGAGGGTGCGGAATACATAAATGCCCTTTTTCCAATTTCCATATGGGCATTTGGGACAGAAGTCCTGAGAATGCAAAGAGTAATGTCCAGCACTTTTCTGCATCATAAAGACACATAGGGAGCAGAAGAAGTGGCTCACATATAAAAGGTATATAATGTACCATAGTGTACCAGAGCAGGCCATCCGAGAGTATCACTCAGTGGTGAGTCATAGCTTTACAATTCGTAATGAACCTCAGGGAAGCATGGTAAGATGTGTCAAATACTTACCAGGCACTGTACATGTATACTGTACATTAAAAATGAGGGAGTCATCAATCAAAATACCCAGGCATTTATTTCCCTTCCCTCAAGAGTGACCACTGAAGGGATATAATGGGGCCTATTCCTACAGCAGGTAAAGAACTAGTTTAAGCCGAAGTAGGGTACGTTGGACAAAAGCAAGTGTTGAATGGCAGACGCACAGTAGTGTACACAGTATCATCACCGTAAAATTTTAAACTAGGATCATAACTAATGCACTGAGACCTATAACATTTTTGATAACTCATTTGAGAACCAAGAGTTCTGAATGAAGGAGTCTAAGGTTTTAAAACACATCATGGTCAACGGCCAACGCTATACAAGGCTTTGGACAGATCAATAAAGGGTGATGCACAAAATAGTTTTTCTTGTCAAGTGCAACAGAAATATCATTTACCACCTTCAGTGAAGCTGTGATCAATAACACAAGACTGTACTAGTGGCTACAGCTGTACTGTAGTGGCATTGACAAAAAAGGAACCTGAGCAACACATACACCGATTACGGTGGCGTCCGGGTAGTGTAGATGTCTAAGCACTCGCCTGCCCGGCAGCGGTACCTCCGGCTTGGTCTGTCGTCACTACGAACACAATTGGCAATTATGAGTCCTGGTTGTTGCAATATAGCGACTCCTACTGGTCAGCAGGGATGGGATCTGGGGGAGATAGTGTAAACCTGGCGTCACGTTGGAGTAGTGGTTAACACTGTCGCCTCACAGCTAGCAGGTCCTGGGTTTGATTCCCGCTTGGGGACCAGGTTGCCGCATTGCCAGGTACCCAGGTGGGGTTTCTCCCGGACCTTTCTGTGTGGAGTTTGCATGTTCTCCGCATTACCGCAAGGGTTTCCCCTCGCAATAAGATACACCCAATGGGGTTTATCTTGCTAACGCTGTCGCATCCCTGATGAAGACAGACAGGAGCACTTGGATTGGTCACCGGGTGCGGCCGTCGCCGCAGCCCATGTCTGCTCCCGGCTTTCCAAGTTTCTGAAATATTGGTTGTGGCGCAATTTCACACATGAAAGAGACCTGTGTAGTTGTTGTAACCTGTGTGCAGAACAGTGATGGGAATAACGGCGTTATAAGTAACGGCGTTAACAGCGTTCGTTTTTTCAGTAACGAGTAATCTCTTCCAATCTTAATAACGCTGTTACTGTTACTGCCAAAAAATGCTGCGCGTTACTATGATTGAATCTGTTTTTTTTCATCAGACAGATCTCTGCGCCGAGAGGCAATATTATGTTCTTCCTTGATTAGTGGGAAGCGTGCGATTGGCTGAGGTTGAGTAAAATGTCATGGTAAGCCAATCAGAGGTAGAGGTGGGCGGGTGTTTGAAAGCATCCAGAGTCTGACACACAGCGACAGTTCAGTCTATCTATACAGCTATATGAATTGAAAATGGGGGACCCTGATGGAAACAAGACAAACGTCTTTCTCAGGTCTGCATCCCCTTAACAATTGTATGTATTGAGCCGTACTGTATTGTACCCATTCTGCAATCTGTTAAATAAAGTTTTCATTCATTCATTCATTCATTCAGTCAGCATGAGACCACGGTCCGTGTACGTTTTGATAGTTTGTTTGGCGAGCCCAAATAATCCAAAACTAATCCAACGAACAACACAAGCAAGCAGTCAACTACAGTTTTTTGTTCACTCTTCTGTTAGTTGTGTTGCAGCGCAGGGTACTGCAGTAGTGGAGGCTACAGCTAGCCTTATCAACATACAGTAGTGCTGCACTTCCTGGTTTAATAACACAGTCTTCAGGTACTCACTGCTCAGAGATATATATATATATATATATATATATATATATATATATATATATATATATATATATATATATATATATATATATATATATATCTGTATGTCATGCATGTCTTAAATGTCATTATTAGATTAGTTTAGATGATTAGATTAGATTCTTATATCTGTATGTTGTGTATGTCATAAATGTCATGAATTGAAAATGGGGGACCCTGATGTAAACAAGACGAAAGTATTTCTCTGGCCTGCATCACCTTAACAATTGTGTGTATTGAGCTGTACTGTACTGTACCCATTCTGCAATCTGTTAATTAAAATGTTCAATCAATCAGTATATATTTGTTATTTATTTTTGGTATAGTGCTTAACAAGCATAATTTAATGTTGCCCAGTTGTGGCCTGTTGAGGGGCAATACATATCAAAAGTTCCAAAACATCTATTGTGTTTGTATTTGTATGATCCACTATATAAACATAGTAATTATAATATCTACATACATGGCATTTGATTGGAAGCTAGTCTCACTTTGTCCCACAGCAACATTAAAATAGTTTAGATTTGTGTATGTTGTTTATGTAAAAAATTTACTTGAAAGTAACGCAATAGTTACTTTCTGAAGTAACTAGTTACTTTTATAATTTGTAACTGAGTAAGTAATTTAGTTACTTTTTGGAAGAAGTAACTAGTAACTGTAACTTTAAAAGTAACTTGCCCAACACTGGTGCAGAATGAGGTAAGGACAAAAGCATGATGAAAGTCATCAGTCCATGATGAAAGATACAAGTAATGAACCGTACAGTGCAAAGCAAATACCACTAATGACTAAGTTGGGGATTCATTCTACAGGAGATGAAATCCATTTCCCTCTGCAGCTCATCTCCTACTTATCGTGGCTTTCCTCGCCAAAGGGCAATTTACCTCAAATCCAATCACAACCATTGCTTTCCTCGGACAAAGGAAGTTTAAGATGGGTAAGTTCTATATCACTGCTCTGTGTGTTGTTATCGCTAGCGCCTCGATTCAAAATGAGTTGCGTGGAAAACAAGTCACTTGGGTACTCCTAAGAGACAGTAACTCACATCCAGGGTGACCGCTGCCGGACATGTTTCTCCTCAGATGATGGATTAAAACCGGCCTGTCTACCAGGTTTACAACTCCGACTCAATATTGTCCTTTCCTCCAGAAAATGACAATGTCTCCGACTTTGCCACTATTTATTGAGTAGGAACGTGGGCTTTGTAGTGGAGCTACACCGGTAGGGTGTGTCTCTCTTGGCGGCCTGCGGACGATCTATAAAGCATCCACTACCTCCAGGCACTTTGGGCAGCTCACTTAAAGACATCAATAGTCTGGGAAATGAGACACAGAGAGATGGTTTCAAAGGCTAAGAAGGTAGACGGGTGAGTGAAATGCCCATATATGTCTTGTTTAAGGTACTACTGTTCAATGCAGCAGGGTTAATCGAGTGAACCAGTCTCTCCATTGTTGAACGCCAGATTGCATAAGGTGTTCTGTCAACAGGCAGAGAACAAACATTAACTCATCAGAGCTCACTCTGGAAATTTAAAGTTGTGAAGGACTTCTTCCTTACTGCTGTTTTAACAGTGGGCGATGATAATTACAAACAGAATCTGTGTTTGGGTGACAACATTTCTTCTTATCTTTTTACGGCAGTTGGCAACCAATTTAAAGGTGCATTACCGCCACCCACCCGTCAAAACATTTCACCCTTGTGAAAACGTATCCAATAATACATGAACAGTTGGTTGTTAGAATTCTGCATACTTTTCGTGAGATAAACTTAAGTGTTCCAGTAATTGGACATTTTGCCCAATGTTTGTTCAAGGTCATTGCAATGAATAAAATTATGCTGTATTTAGCCCGAATAATAATATGGAAGTTGGCTTGATGAGTTTCCAGCCCCATATTCGGTAAAGACAGTTATGTAGAATCATGTTCAGTTGGACCAAAATCCCCATCAAATAGACAAGCCCTTGACAGTCTCTCTGCATTGTTAATAGATTATTCGACATCTGCTCCAATTAACACCAATTTCCACATAATGGCGTTTCAACACTTCTCGTCTACGGCTGAAGATATCCTAGACAGTACACAAGGGGAGAAGAATTAGTCCTTATCATGTTGGATATGCAGATAATTTCCCAGCCTCTCTCCTGGAACATTGCACTGTCAATCAAACAGCCTTGCAGTCACATCCCCTCATTGCCTCAGCAACAAAAACGACAATTGTATCGAGAATGCAAATCGACTGCCACGAGAAAGGAGGAGGAGCTAGGATAGCTGAATGAGTCTGTAATAAAAGTGTTGCAGATTACTCACGACAGATGGGCCACAATCTATCAATTTCCCATTGAGTGTCTGTGCCATGGTAACTGAAATTGATGCAGTATGAAAAACGCTGGGATCCAAAGGTTGAACCATTCTGTAAATCACATACATAAATTCAGATGATGTGATATTTGCTCAATTGAACAATAATCCCTACGCTGTCAACTTTTTACAATCACGCAGCTGAAATAATGTCTTGGTGGGCGATATTAGAAGGCCCACAATCATTGTTTCTCCCTGTCTGATGCAACCGTCTCTAGTGATTGATTATGTTGTCACAGTGTGCCATTGAGTGTCTGCTTCTCCATTTCCTTATCGGCTGAGGCGAAAATGTATGCATGACTTTTGCTATCTCCACATTCACATTTGATCCCGACAGGCAGCAGATGCCTGGTAAGCTTTCTAACGTGGCATTAAGCGGAACTGCAGCAAGGGGTTTGCAGCCTCAACGTCTGAGAAAAAGGCAGTAGCGAGCGAGCTCCGGCAGTAAATTTTGTAGCGGCATCGATCCGCCGAGATTGATAATCACCTCTCCCACACATCTGTTCATAAATTACTGCCGAGAACCATTGTCAATGGCTTTGTCTTGGTTTAAACAAACTTTAGTGTGTAAATCTTTTTTCTCTCTCTATAAAGCTGTTGTACAGGTTGTGGCTCAAACACTTAACACCAAACCTCCCCAGTGGAAGAAAATAAGAGACTAACTCTACAGTACATACGGTTTTACATCTCAAAGCCTCCTTTTACTTCAACTCCCTTTGACACACTCCACCATTCCTTAGGTTTTAGCTTCTCACGCTCATTTTCATCTATACTCCATCTATCCATCTACAGTACTCCTAAATCTGTCTATCCCTCTCTTCTCATCTTCTCTCTCTCCACCTTTCTCTCTATATATCTCTGTCCCCTACTCTCTCCATCTCCCTCTTTCTATGCCACGTCTGTCTCCCTCCTAACAGCTAAGTGGCAGAATAACGTATTCGTGTTCCCTTTGAGGCTGCGTGCCACCTAATGCATGCCTTCATGCCCAGCCACCTCCGTGGCCCTTGGCATTATGCTGCTGACTGGCAGTTTTCCGGTTGATTCGCCGACGCGTCGCCAACGGCGGTACGGCAGCTGCCACCGCCACACTCTTGAAGGGATTCATCCTGAAACGTTTGTGTGGGCGTGTGCACGCCGTGTGCAGCCATTTAAGAAAGTTGCAGGTTTACACGAGCAATTGAGCAAGTGCACAAACCGGTGGCCTCGAAACAATTTAGATTTCTCGGTAGATTGGTGTTTTTGTTTAGTTTTTTTCATCTTGTATCTTCCATCTAGCACACAGGGGGAAAACTTAAAGGAATTATTGTATTTGTACTATAACATTACCCAAATTACGTGTTGGTTGTTTCATCTGAGATTTTCCATCAGTTGTACGATTCGGGTGAAAGCCTTTGAAACATAATATGGTTAATGTTATTGTACACACTTTTAAATTTTCTTTTGTGACCACATGGTCAAACCTCAAATCACTGCCAGTGCAAGCACTGCCTTGTTCATCATCATCATCATCATCATCATCATCATCATCATCATCATCATCATCATCATCATCATCATCATCATCATCATCATCATCATCATCATCATTCTCAAGAAGGCCCTACAGAGAGTGGTGCGCTCAGCCGAGCGTACCACGGGTATTGCACTACCCCCCCTGCAGGTTCTATACAACAAGAGGTGCAAATCCAGAGCCTGCAGGATAATGAAAGACCCTCACCACCCCAATAACAGCCTGTTTCAGCTGCTGAGGTCAGGCAGACGCCTGCGAACCCCAGCTACTAGGACAGAGCGGCTTAGGCTCAGCTTCTTCCCCCAGGCCATCAGAGCCATGAACAATGAACATTGAGTGCTCAGAACATTGAACTGTCCACACACAAGCACACATGAACACACACACGACACGCACACTGTGCACGCTCACACACGAGCAGCCACTTAACACTTTAACATGAGCGGGCACACACTCATGTCGCACACACGCACACTTATGGCCAAAGGAAAGGACACTTTAAATTAGAATAACAGGAACAGTGTATTGCACTACCAAAGCTAACTAGCATGTCCCATATGCTCTGTAAATAACTATGTACAGATAACGAGATGTCACTCCATGTTACCTGCTACCTGTTACTGCACAATGTTGTTTCCTTCTTTTGATTCTATTATATGTACCACTGTATTGCACATCGTTGCGGGCAAGACCACCCGCATTTCATTGTATACCTGTATGCCGTGACAATTAAAACTCTTGACTTGACTTGACTTGATCATCATCATCATCATCATCATCATCATCATCATCATCATCATCATCATCATCATCATCATCATCATCATCATCATCATCATCATCATCCTCTTTCATCTAGAACCCATTTAGCTTTTATCTAGAGCCCATTGTATGGTTCTGGTTCATGGCAATGTTATTTTCTGTCTGTGTGTGTGCGTGTGTGTGTGTGTGTGTGTGTGTGTGTGTGTGTGTGTGTGTGTGTGTGTGTGTGTGTGTGTGTGTGTGTGTGTGTGTGTGTGTGTGTGTGTGTGTGTGTGTGTGTGTGTGTGTGTGTGTGCGTGTGTGTGTGTGTGTGTGTGTGTGTGTGTGTGTGTGTGTGTGTGTGTATGTGTGTGTGTGCAGGCATATTGAACTACATCTAACTAGCCGTTTGTCCATTAGCTCAAATTGAACAGAGAAGGTTTCTATAAATGTCTCCTTCTGCCCTGCCCTCTTGGATTGTTTTAACCAGGATATACCAGGCACAGTGGGGACATAGTAAATCCACTTCGATAAAAAGCTTGTTTTCTTCCAGCAGATTACAACCCCAGACCGGCGTGTCTAAATCTTGTTGCTACCACTTTGCCTGTGCCCGGGGTTGCATTAAACCTGTCTCTGGGTAAAATTGAAGGTCTCAGTCTTCATTGAGTGCATTGCAAGTCACGCTGCTCCCACAAATGTATAATAAGATTGCAATATATTTACTCATACATATATATATCATTATTACTACAAAGACGGCTCCACTCTGCAGTGGACCATTCGTCTTGACACATGGCAGCAAAAATAAGATAAGGTGTCCCTAACCTAAAACAGACAAAGTGCATCCTGGGAAGTGAGATGTCCTAGGAGTTCGGGGCTAAGCTTGTCACGGCAATTTGATCACTTTGCAACATGAATCACGTGTCTTCCGTTCTGAGACCATTGTTAATATTGATTAGCCCAGCCCCTCTTGAAATAGGTACTTCAAATCTCTCCTTACTCCAGTTGCCCAGGTTTAATCAGCCGTGCCAAAGAGAGATGGAGACCCCCCCCCATCACGATCTCACTGATGCTGCAAGGAATACGACTCATGCTATTACGCTATTGGTCCAAATATGAGACAATGTTTTGTGCCTAAATTAGACCTGAAACATTCAGTAATCTTATATTCACGGACTAGAGATTGAGAAGTGAAATTTAAACATCATCTAATAATCAGGGTCGTTTCATATTTCAGATTCAGATATAACAGCATATCTCTCTCTCTCTCTCTCTCTCTCTCTCTCTCTCTCTCTCTCTCTCTCTCTCTCTCTCTCTCTTTCTCTTATCTCTCCCTCTCTTTCTTTCTATCCATTCCTCTCTCCTTTGTTTGGAGACGCGATCACCTTGACGACCGCCCTCAATGGCCCTCCTTTTGGTTTTCAAATCAGTGATTGTAATCTGTACCTATTTAATGCACTTCAGCAGCTGCTGCGTGATTTGGGGCAGACAAGTAGCTGCTCCCATTTATCTTGGCCATCAGCGACACATATCCAGGCCTATATGACAGAATTAGAATCTTTATCTTTATCTTTATTTATTTATTTTATGTAGAGTAATGATATGCTGGTGCTCTAGTGCAACATCTAGTGGTTGAATGTATAGCACCTGTATAGCATTACAGCAGCGATGGCCTTACATCAAAACAAACTATAAAAACAGCGATAACCAATAAAAGCAGCAGTGATCCTCTTCAAAGACAGATATCAGCTAAGGATACTGGAAAACGTGGAGACACCCAAGACAGACCAAGGCCACATCTGGTCAAGTTTAGCTCCAGCCCGTGGGCTCTACGGAATTGTGCAATTAACAGACAACTGTAGGCTACATTCTCCACTGCTGTTGGAACATCAAATTACTTAATAGGAGATCAGGTAAGATGATTGCTTATGCAAATAATGGCCTCCATTAAACTCAGACAGATGTGGCATCCACCTATTTTTAAATACTAAGGTATCTGCTGATTGCTACATTTTCTATTCAAAACTGCATTTTTTACTACATCTTTCTTTCTTTCTTTCTTTCTTTCTTTCTTTCTTTCTTTCTTTCTTTCTTTCTTTCTTTCTTTCTTTCTTTCTTTCTTTCTTTCTTTCTTTCTTTCTTTCTTTCTTTCTTTCTTTCTTTCTTTCTTTCTTTCTTTCTTTCTTTCTTTTCATTTCCAGGAGTAGCAAAGAGAGTGAACATACAATTGCAAGTTGAACATTTGGCTTTATTTACAGGCCAATAAGCCACAGTCATGAAACTGGCAATTTTTGCTTTGTACCTTGTGGCTGTGATGAGATGGACACGAAAAGCCTAGAAAGATTTACTGTTCAATTACAACGGACGAGAGGAAGAGTCGTCGTCAGATTGCCGGACACAAAATGACACCGCAGAGACGCGGCTACCTTCATAGCCTCAGGTCATAAAGTGGAGAGATGGTTGTCTTATTAAAATCACTGGTCATACCTAAGTTCACTATCAGGCCTTATCACATGGGGACACAGGGGAGCCATATCCATGCTATGCAACATAGATTTAAATCGTTTAGATTTACATTTAGTCATTTAGCTGATGCTTTTATCCAAAGCAAATTACAACTTCTGCTCAACAAGTCAGCAGGAAGGTTAGAACTCTGGCAGCTAAGGGTAAGTAACATTATTCGTCAAACAGTGTCGAACTTGAGTGCTACAGTCTTGAGTGTGTAGTAAAGACATATTAGCATAGTAGGTAGTAATATGTGACCGTGCCCAGCCGTTGTGACCACAAGTTGTCCGTGGTGAAATTGGGCAAATCAAACCAAAGTGTTTTTCCTTTTTTTCATATTATCACTGTTTGAATGTAGAAGATAATTCACTATAAAAACGAACAGTTATAGTATCTCTAATAGTAACAGTAAAAAAGGCTGTTTGTGTGTGACTTTGGTCATTGCATGGGGGCAGAATAAAATGTGCATGCGACGAGACGAGTGCTTTCGTTGGCCTCGGAGTTTCGAGCGATACCCATAAATAACACACATGGTTCTGTTGTTATTATTTGTTGAGACGCTCCGGAATATTTGGCTTCAGGAAACAACAGCAATTGATCCATCGGATTTAATGAATGAGGTATTGGCGGGCACATTTTTCAGAAAACGCCTGAAAATTGCATACCAAAAGTAATCTGCAATCTATTATACTTTATACGTATAGCACATGCATGAGTCTGGTCTCTTTTGAAAGGAAACATTCAGAATTTGGGAATCACTCTGAGTGCTTTTAAAATGTTTAAGTTAAGTTAAGTTAAGTTTTAAAGTTTAAATTTTTTTTTAATTGTTTACTTCCATTTGAATTATCTTGCAAACAGAGGCCTCTTACAGGTTCCAGCTGATAGGTATGACCTGGAAAACACAGTGGGTCCATAGCCAAAAGCTGTATCTAGTAGAGCTCCAAAGTTGATAACAATACCAGAGAAAATGAGAGTTTTACACAACTTTTTCGAATGGTATGTCTATGTGTTTTTCCAAAATGGCCACTTGGAGTCTCCAAATTACCATTTGTGTTTAAAATGCACAATAACGTGTAATATATAAAATATAAATCATTGTTTGTGCATCCTGTTCATCCCCTCTCTTCTGGGGCACTAGAAATATTGCCACATCATTTGAAAGTGTACATTCTGTACTTTCACAATCTGGAAAAATCTGGAAAATGACAATAGACCACCGCAACACTTCCGGGATTCTGAAATCAGGGAGGAGATAGCGGGGGGGGGGGGAGCAAGTTAATGAATGTGGATGAGAGCCTTGATGTAAGTGGTTGCAGCTACGGCTGTGGGGGTGCTAGAGACATGATCGAATAGACTTTTATGCACCTGAGTCTCCTGAACACGGCGCGACCCATTCCAAATCAATCGGAACTTAATCGGCCGAGATAAAGTCCCTTTTTCAGCACCTACTCCCCATACGCATGCGCAGATTGCCAAGGTATTCTGACGGCATGCGATGGGGCACGAAACCGAGTTAGAACGTTCCATCAGAGGAGGGAGCTTGTGCCTGCTTCGGTGGCCAGTGCAAGATATACCCTACTCGGCCTACTGATCCCACTCAATGGCCAGACACGTCTTATGGCGATCTACAATTACCTCATTGAGTCTCCAGCAGGTGGATGGATGGAACTGATGGAACATTCTAACCCGGTTTGCCGTCAGAGTACGTTGGCAATCTGCGCATGCGTATGGGGAGTAGGTGCTGCAAAAGGGACTTTATCTCGGCCGATTAAGTTCCGATCGATTTGGAATGGGTCGCGCCGTGTTCAGGAGATTCAGGCGCATACAAGTCTATTCGATCATGTCTCTAGCACCCCCACAGCCGTAGCTGCAACCACTTACATCAAGGCTCTCACCACATTCATCCATTTGCTCCCCCCGCTATCTCCTCCGTGATTTCAATGTAACACGGAAGTGCAGTGGTCTATAGAGACATGTGGCCACAATCGTTAGTCGCGGTCATATAGGCAAGGTTGATTCCTAAGTAGCAGAGTGCATACTAGTAAAAGACAACACGAAGGTTAGTATATATTTTTTTTCTTCTTCATTTCAGATATTGAAATGCCACTTAGCTGTTAGGAGGGAGACAGACGTGGCATAGAAAGAGAGAGATAGAGAGAGTAGGGGACAGAGACATATAGAGAGAAAGGTGGAGAGAGAGAAGATGAGAAGAGAGGGATAGACAGATTGAGGAGTAGATGGATAGATGCAGTATAGATGAAAATCGGAGTGAGAAGCTAAAACCTAAGGAATGGTGGAGTGTGTCAAAGGGAGTTTGAAAAAAAGTATTTGTTTTCCCCCCTGATATGCACATTTCAAATGGTGGATAAGAGTGCCGTTTCTGGCTGAGAACTGAAAAAACCAACACAGCTCATTTGGGTTTAAAAGCTGAAATATTCTTATAAATAAATACAAAGTATCTTCCATGTATTGTATATGAAGCAATTTGTGGATGTTGCGTGTCGAGATCTATTGTTCACGTTCACAAATGTGGACTGATCTCCACTCGTCTAAGGGAATAACACGCAATATGAATTGTTACGTTGAACAGTGTTTAACTCTTCAAAGTGAGACACCTCTGGGGGGTAATGTTCATAGGATGAGTGTGAGAGAGTCAGACGCAAAGCACCCTTGGATGAGTAACCTCTTGAAGAGTTAACCAGCCATGAAATGATCAGATGATTAACAGTGCAGCCTGATGATGTTCAGGGGTTGAGGAGTGAGACCATTATGACATATGCAGATGGATGGACCCTTGACTGGGGTCTGGGGATCTTGGGCCAATCAATGCCCCTAACCTATTTTGCTGTATTTCCTCTTTAATCCCCCACCCCTCTAATTGATAAACACTAGACAACAGTAAAGATACGTTTTTTTAATTGTATTTGTATTTTGTATTTTGTGGATGTAAAATATTTGTATATGTTCGTAATGTTTGACAACATTGGAGTAAAATCAGTGGCGTAGGGGAGGCCCCCGCACCCCCCACAGTGCGGGGGAGCCCCGGAGCTTAGGGGGCCCCGCCCCGACTGTAGGCTATCCTCTTAGATTTCGTAACGCGGGAACAGGGCGCAGAGGGCGGGCCCCCCCCCTCCCTGCTATGTTGCTAGGCACCCCGTCCCCGTCATGTGTACGCTGTAGTACAACAGTGTATCATTATAATGATTTGCTCACCTGCGATAGGGCTAGCCGGCTGATAACTAATGTTCATTGGCAGGCTGGGCAGCGCTCAAAACAAAGCGGGAAGCGCCGGTAAAAATTAAGCGCAAATACCCAAGCGGTGCTCAGAAAAACAAGATGAGAGCGAAAGCCGAACAGGAGACGGCAAAGCTACCAAAAAAAACATCATTGGTCCAGCAGGCAGCAAAGGTAGACTGACTCTAACGATACTGAAGATGCATCGGCAGTAAGCTATTCACCCAGCCCGGCCACCACTAGCAACCCCCCGGTCAGCTCCGAGTCCAGGCAGACAGCAGACACACAGCCCAGCCAGGCCCCCAGCCACGCTACAGCCGCCCAGACAGGTTAGAATAATAGAAAGTTTGGAGGCGGTTAGGTGGCCGAGCGGAGATTGCGTTCGTCACCAGCCCCGGAGCTGAGCTGGATTTGCCTGTTCGAATCCAGCTCACAGCTCCGGGGTTGTCACCAGCTTGGCTGGCCGTCTGCACTGATACAATTGGCTGTATCAGAGGGTGGGAGAAGCTGGCGGGGTGGGTCCGGGTCGTTGTAAACAGCGACTCCTACAGTTCGGTCGGGGCGCCTGCTAAGCGCGGATTGGACGTGAGGGGGATAGTGTGGTCCTCCCACACGCTACGCCCTCTCAATGAGAATCCGCGCTGCCAGGTGAAAAGAAGCGGTGATTGGCTGGACGTGTGTCGGAGGAAGCACGTGGTAGCCTCCACTCTCCCAGATGATCTGACTGTGGGGGGTAAGTGCGCAGCGACCAGGAAGGGACTGGGAATTGGCATACGACTAACATTGGGATGGGAGAAAATCGGCGGAAAATGGAGGGGGAAAAAGACCAAAAAAAAAAAAAAAAAATAATAGAAAGTTGTATTCAACATAACCAGTACGAGTAGGCTACAGGTTACATTGGAATTGGAATCGAATCCGTAAATTTTTTAGTACATGGTTTAAATTGGGCGCATAGATCATTTCTATTATCTATATCACCTATTTTCTCTCACTGACTCCGGAAAGCAGAGTTGCGAGAGGCCAGTGTTAGTGTACTAACATCAGTTATTCTGGTTAGGACCTCAGTCCAAAACCCCAACTCTCTCGTAAAACTATCAGATGATATTTGCGCCTTTATGTTACAAAAAATACAAAGCCACTTGTATTTGTCAATGAATGATGCCTGAAAAAATAAACATTTAAAAAAAAGCTTTAAGTGGCCGCGATGTCTATCCCATGTCACTTTATTATTGATTTAGGGGAGTGGGCGGGCCCCATGGTCCGACCTGCGGGGGAACCCAGAAATATTGCGCAATGCCACTGAGTAAAATAGAACTACAGATGCAGCTCTCAGGTCTCTGAGCTCTGCTCTGCTACTGCGGTAATCATGCACCATTAACCTGGCAGTGCTGTTAACGAGGCGTTAGCGATACTGCGCCCTTGCAGTAGAGGTTCGATTTTTAAGAGCTGGATCTGTATATTCCAAAAATGTGACGTTTGCAAACGATCCGCTTTTTTTACCGAACTATCAGATTCTTTCGAACGAACGGATTCTTTTCGAACATCACTTGTATTTTCAAGCGCAAAATTTTATCTGACATTACAACAAGCATGATTAATTTACAATCTCATGTCCACTTCTGCAAAGCGATAAGGATATAAGCAGG